>NC_092703.1:8343758-8618857 GCF_964275005.1 Diadema setosum | reverse complement strand
GCACACACACACACACACACACACACACACACATCTGTGCGGTCATCACGATCACGTTGACATGGATATGAACTATGATAGCTGTCCACCAAACCCCCACCCCCCCCAAAAAAAAAGTCTCATGCTGGGACTGAAACAAAGACTAGAGCGACCAGCTACAATATGTATCACCACCATCACATGGCGTTTTACGATACACAAACACTTGTAACAGAGAAGTCTACTGAAGGCATGTTGTGCCGTAATATGTAATTGAGCACAAACAGGATGCAGGATGCTGGTGTACAGTGTAGTTTCGAACTCGGGACCCTGGAACTGTATACCCCATCTGATATGCAAAGTTGGGCAAAGGAGGGTTCCTGGAGCGCTTCGACTTGCAGGTGTATTACACGTATGTCCCTTTGAGTTTGTTCATGACAGAAAATCACAGCACACGCAGATCAGACACAATAGCTAAGAGGGGCATATTACATGTACTTGTACAGCTATGCAAAGTTTTGTCGTGGTGACTTTATCATGCACAGGAAACATACCACATAAACTGAGTGCATAGCATGCGCCACGCCAAAGCCATACCACTTCTTGAGCGCTCAAAACATCGGTGACTGTTCACACATACATTGTAGTCTAGAGCGCTTCAGGAGTGCCCCACTCTAAATGCCACGTATAAATGGGGTGTTTAGTCCACTTAACTAGAAATCAGAGAAAAAGCAAGGAGCTCATTCATTGAAAAAAAAAAAAAACTATTACCTTGCCATGTACTGGGCACAGTGCACCCCCCCCCCCCCAACACACACACACCCACACACCCTATTCACACTGGCCAAGCAAGCAGAGTCGGTTGCCAAGAGTTGTGCTTGGCGGGCAAGGCGTTACTCCTGAACAGTCAGGAGGTCACTAATTATCATCATTGTTTGCTTTGTGGACAAATAATGTTGTTGGTGCTATCTTTTTTTCTTTTTTATTTTAACAGACTTTTTGTGTCTGTACACTACGCTACATGAGTGTATAAATATACTGGCGAAATCTCAAGAATATTCTTTGACTACCGGTAGACATCATTGAAGAAAGTACAAAGCAGAAAACTAATCCTTCATAAACTTGCAGATCATATTAAAGAACGAAATCAATTGTGGTCTATTTTTGTACATGCTGTAAGACATTTTACGACTTCGACAAAGAAAGAGAGCTCCACTACGAGTTCTCCACAGGAAGCCGGAATGGCGTACTTCCTGAGAAGTTCAGCTGTTGCAACATCCTCAACACTCACTTGATGTTGAACACTAAATCTTAACTGCTAATCAAACTCCTGGGTCATGTTCCTTTTAGACCCAACCTGTTTTTCATCATAAACTTCCCTGGAAATACTCCACTCAATTCCATTGACAATTTGAAGTTTGAAAAAAAAAGAAAAAAAAAAAGCTTAGTCACTTGCACAAAACAGTCTGGCGAGTCTTCATTACACTTAAAAGAGGGAACATCCTGGGTTTTTGAATTTATCACTCCTTCACAAGGATGGAATAAATTGTGACATCAGTATCATGTTATGCAAATTAGATATGGTGATGTCATCTTCTCACCCCACCCCCACCCCACCCCCACTGCTCATCAATACTACAAATTGAGGATGTTTCACAACAAATTTAAGTCAATCTTAGAAGTGACAATCTACTTGAAATTATGGTATGCTGTATGTGTCTTCAATGTTGTTCTACCTTCCTACGGTGTATATAAGCATAAGCTTTTTTTTTTTTTTTTTACTTTGTCATGCAAGCCAGAATAACTGACAAAGGATGTATTTTTTTAAAATCATTGATAACAATTTGAAGTGGACCCTCATACGCTGACAAAACTGAACATAGAAACAAGTGGCAAACCATAATTTTAAGTCGATCGTAAGTTTCAAGATCGACTAACAACTTTTGTGTGAAACACCCCGCTGTAATAGTTGTTATATCTCAATGTAAAGTTTTCACAGCTAAACCCTTAGAAAAAAAAAAAAGAAAAGGTGATGTACATTTTGTACATTATTTAAAGGACATGACTTCCTCTACTTTAATTCATCTGAAAACGGAGAAATTGAGCAAATATTTTATTTTGTCCATTACTGGAAGACTAGTGAAACTAGGATGTCATATTCTCGTCTTACTGTCCGTGTTTTAATACGACTGGTATCACTGAATACACATGAAAAACATATATATTTAAACTTACGTAAGGGCATCCAATGTACGCCTACAATGTTTTTGAAGCTGCCACTGCTCTTTTCACTATAGTTAACTCATTGCAAGTGTGTTTTTGTTGTTTTGGTTTTGTTTTATGTAGCTTTTCACAGCTAACTTGACACAGCATCAAGTTTTATTTTGATGATCTGACTGCATCTGCTGTGGGGCTGGTACCCAAGACTACAGGATGAGTTAAAGCAACAACATTAACACTATGATTGAATAGCACATTTCAAATTAACTGCTGCCTCTAATATTACACAATACATTGTCAGTATTAACTGTACAGCATTTATAAATGCAACTACTGTTAAATGCTTCCACTACCCCTTATGACAATGATAATTACACATACAGTGTAGGGGTAATAATATCAACAACAATAACATAAAGGAGAAGGAAAAAGCAAGTAGAAGAAGAAGAAGAAGAGAAAGGAAAAGAAGAAGAAAAAGAGTGGATGGATAAAGCTGGTTAAAGCCATGACTATAGTACTACTAGTATAATTAAAGTATGGTTTCAGAAGCCATGTATACTTATTGTGAAAACTTGGCAAATGTGAATATTCTGATGAACATTTTTAAGTGAACCACCTTTTTTTATTCTGACAAAGGGCAAAAAACAAGGAAACAAAACAAAGCATCCACAGATCTAAATTCATCAGTCCACTCTTTATGATGTCATCTACAAGCTTTTTAAAATTCCCCTATTCAAACACACACACACATATATAAATGTGTACAAACAATGTAAATCCACTACCCCGCCTACACTGAAGAGGAAGGGTTTAAAATGGTCATGGAATTTAATAAAGAGTGGGCTCATTTCATTCACAGGGCACGTGACTCAGGATCAACTGACGATCCATGACACTGATCGAGGGCTGGCCTTTTTTTGGTCACATAGCGATATGGCTGACAGCCTGGTGGATCGAATCAATCCACCTGGTGCAATAACCTGACTCACGCCCTACCCTCGCCCCTGCCAAGTAGCAAGATGGGCGCAGTCAAACAAATGTAGCACATTGTTTCGAGGGACTTTGTCCGCCCCCACTCCCTGTCTATCTGCCATGCTGAAAGATGGCAAATAAATGACTCCACTGCACCACCCCCTCTTTCTTTTCTGTTTTTCTACACTCCACAGCTTCCCCACCCATATACCAAAGTCTCCCATTCACCTTCTGAGGAAGAGATAATCCCAGGACATGTTTTGGCTATTGAGAAAATCTGCTTTATGCAACAAAATATGGACAGGAGAAGTCCATCAGTGCAAACAACAAATTGAGGGTTGTTCCCTTTCTCTATCAGCGCTGCGCCATGCCTGACATTTTAGCCCCGAATTGAAGGTTTTACATAATTTCCACACGCCTGTAGAAACATTCAATTTTTGCTCTAAATTGCAGACATACACTGTAAATACAGTGTAGGTATAAATATGCATAAAAAAATGTGTGACATACATTGTAACATTGTGATATTAAAATGTGTGACATAACAACATTGTGATATTACAATCTTTCAGTTGGGTAGTAACGAGAATGTGGAATAGTAACCCCAAAATGATGCTGAAAGTATTACACTCTCAGAGCATAAAGTTCATATTTCACACTTTAATAGATCTCAACGTACTCCAAAACAACTCATTATCCCAGCAAATTGGGTCAGAGAGACAAGTTTCTTGGTAGAGCCTTTCAATATATTGCAAGTAAATTCCAAATGGTGGAAGATGAATTTTGAGCCCTTCTGAGAAGTATGTTTTAGCATTTAAAGCTAACACACACACACACACACACACACACACTAACAAAATGACACAACAGCAACAACAAAGTATCCAGAGAGCGCCAGGAACAGCAGGGGGTCCATGCACTTCTGCAGCACTTCATTGAACAACCCGGCTTTAGGAATAGGTGGGTCATACACAGTACATTGTCCTCGTAGTATAGGTACGATAAATGGACTCTACCAGAGTGCTTTCACATGCTAGGCACATTTGAATTGAGTGCAACCCCAAACTTTCTCAGAAAAAAAGAAACAAACTTTTTTTTCAGGGGGGGGGGGGGTGTCCACCATATTGCATTGCTAGGAAAACCAGTGTGAGATTCTTTTTGTTTTGTTTTACATTCTGGCTTGCATTCTTCCTTTCTTGCTAGATGTAGTAACATGCACATAGAGTATGTCCCCATTTTTTTGTGGTTGGGGTGTACAGAATCCCCAACAGGTACAGGACACAAACTTCTACAACTATCTGCTTGAAAAAGAAAAAAAAAAAGATTGTGCTACTATGAGCCCATATGTTGAAAGTCATATGGCCGAAAATCAGAGATTATACTGCGGAGAGGTGGTGATCAAGAGACCGGTACAGTTTGACATAGAGAAACAGATTCTAGAAGTGGGCATTACTGTGTTTTTCTTTTGGAGTCTATAGGATGCATTAAATTTATCCACTCACTTTCTGGTGCAGAATTAAGGTTTCCAAACAATTTTCAGGGAATTTTGGGCCAATGATATTAAAACACAAAGCTGTTTTTATAATGGGGTTAGAAATGGGTTTCTGAAATTAAAAAAAAACAACAACAAACAAACAAACAAAAAAGTATGATTCAAATGCGTTCAAGACAGAAACGCATTTCTGTACAGTTGATTAGAAAAACCTCGTTTTTGTTTTCTCTGCAAACATAAATGCTCCATCCGTATGATTTCTTCTTTAATAGGTACGAAACTGAATTGGGCAGGGCATAAGTGTGTGTGTGTGTGTGTGAGATAAAAACAACAACAACAACATAGGACTACAGCTGGAACAAGTCTCAATGTACTATATGTACAGCATTAAAAAGGGAAGGTTACATGTATATCTGGCACATCACTCTGAGAAAGAGGATGTGACATGGGGTACCTCTCTGGATGTCTGCGAGGGGAAGTGTTTGATCAAATCGTATTCCCATCCCTCCAACCTTATTCATGGAAAGAGGGAGGCAGTTTCCCCTCTTCCATCCCCCCCCCCCCCAATCCCCATGTTACACAAAGTGATTGACCTGTAAGCCATTGAATGAAAGCAAGAGTATCAGAAGGTGCTCTTTTGCACTTTCCAATGAAGAAAGCACTCATTCATTGTGCAGTCAAGTTAATGCTATAAAACAAGCAAACATGAATGCACTGATCATATTAGCATTTGCAGCATTATTGCATGACAAGCCCTTCAATGTTGTGTCATGCATTCTGCATTTCTGATGCACTGCAATGCACTGAGCAGGGAGAAACATACCCTAGCAAAAGGACAGAAAAAAAAAACACATAAAAAATTCTGTCAATTAGGCTACTTCAAGCTTCTGTTATCAAAGCAGGGGAGATTGAAGCTACTGCCCAGGTCAATCCAAGACAGTCGAACAGCAGAACACCAGGTACTGTAAAACGAGGAATATTCGTGTGCATTTTAATTTCGCAAATTTCGCAAGAGCCAAGATTTGTAAAATTAAAATGCACATGAAAGTTCTTGTCTACACTATATGCACTGAATGTTCCAAGCAACTCGCGAAAATTTCATGCCGCACAAATATCGTGTTTTACAGTATGCATCTTAATACTGTCAAAATATGTGTGTGTGTGTGTGTGTGTGTGTGTGTATGCATATACATTTGTAAAAATATAGATAATATAGATGTGTATATTATGTATGAAACAGAAAGTAGGGAATGGAAATCTAAAGATATAAAAAATTGATGCAGACAATGCTGTGTTCTATCTCATGAGCAGAGACAATTGTTGCACAGGATAGAATTTGAGCACAAGTGTCAAGCAACACCAATACAATAACTCAAAATATACAGCCCTAAAATACTATAGATACAAAATAAAATATCAAATTAAATGGTATAAAATTTGCAATGATTTATAACACAAATATTTCTTCAGCATACAAACTGTATGTTACATGTGAATAAAAAAAAAACAAGGAAATGTATCAAATATCATATCATTAAAGTGTGCAGTTCTGGTAACATTAGAACTTGTTTGTTTTGTTTTTGAGAGGCTAAACTTAGAAGAGACATGAAACTATACCTTTGTTGACCACAGAGGCTGTAGATAATACAATCCTTTAATAGTCCAAGAGTCGAAATCCACTGACAAGTTTGATACAAACAAATTTGTTCGTTTTTTTTTTTCCTCTCTCTCTCTGATTTCCTGATAATGAATTGTTAATAAGTTTGTACCACCACTGGCAAAGGAAATGGTCTGGAGCGAGAAATCCGACAACAGATCTTCATAAACACTGTACTGTGGAATGAACACAAGGCAGACATAATCAAGGCTTTAAATCGCTGCGCACCCATCCATCCGTACACTCCCCCCCTCCCCACACACACACACATTCAGACTTTTTTTCTTTTTCAGGACACATTACAATGGATCTATTTTTGGCACAACAACAATGGCCCAGCCACAACAGTCATCGGCAGCATGTGCCTGACTAAGCGGATCCCATTGGCAGAAGCTGGTACCGGGGATTTGTGGAACAAACTGTTAATAGATTGAACTACAATAAAAAATAGATCTGCAAAATCACAATTACGTTTGCACCATCTTTATGACTGCCAAATCTTCACTGTTTGATTTCATGACCATTTTTCACACTTCAATGACAATCCGGCAATATTGCACCACCGACACACGGTGTATTTTTGGCTGTAATGTCCTAATTTTGGCTTTTTTAGCATTACAAGGCTTCCACTCGTGGTGTCACAATAACACTCACTCATTCAGCAAGTACCCAGTCAAGGCACTAAGGATTGACTTTTGTGTTGAGAGAACTTGGTGGAAAAGTTTTACAGACTGAGCAGGGTGAGGTGGAAAAGGGGACTGTTGTTTTCTTGTTTTGTTTTGTTTTTTGACCTTCCTAATACTGCTTCTTGATCAGAAAGAGCAGACGTGGAAAAAAACAGAAAGCAACAAAAAGAGAGATTTTTGTCTTAGGCCCTGTCATTTGACTGCAGTCATCCTGGGCTCTTTGCTTGTACGCAATGAAAGACTGTCCTCCAGCATGAACACAGACATGTTCCATTATCAAATCACAGGGTATCAGACAGTGTCAGGCACCCTTCATGTGCAGGGCAGTACACACTGACGTCTTGGGCGACTTGAGCAACAACCCATCCTTTGAATGGAAACCACATAGACCTTTAGTATGGAAACCATAATCTATGTGTAGGCTTATCTCCTAGTGCTCTATTGTGGATAAGTCATTCTGCTTACACTTCAAAATGGGTGGGGACGTAGCATTTATTTGGGGGTTCTTTATATAGAAAGGTGGAAGGCCTCTTAAATCATCACCATGGCCTCCTACAAACAACTGTAGAACTACAGTTTACCTCTGGGAGCAGTGATTTACAAAATGCTAGAGATATCACATTTGATGGATAACATGTGTGTACATGTTGTATCACAAAGCATCCTAACATGTACAAAAAATTGCAATAAAGCCTGAAATATATTAAAGGAGATATCACTACTTTTCTCAATAAACCATAACTGCAGACGGTTTAGTCTAGAAACATTGTTATTATGATAACTGTTCTTAAATTTTTACATTGGTTGTTTCTATCCCTAATTAACTGAAAGGGCTACCCTGTGAAAATAAACAGAAGAAATAAATGAATAAATAGATAAACAAGTTCTAACAGTTTAGAACTATTTTGAAGCACTAAAGCTGGGTTTCTGTTTCATCTGCAAATGGTAAATTATGCCTTTAATTGGTATTTTGGTAGGCATTACCATCATTCGGGATAGACTGCTCACTGTAGAATTCAGACCAAGGCTTGCTACGTGCAAGGGAAGGGCATGTCACAAGCAAAATGAATTCAATATGAAGTGAAACAGAAGTCGAGATAAGATATTAACAGGAAACAAATGAACTAAGTTGATAGAAACTCAAAGCACACACAAATGAATTATTTTTCAAATTGTATATTATTGAAAGATGACATGGGACTTTTTACTCTGTCAGGTACAGAGAAAGGCAATATACAGTGTATTGACTTTCAATGAAGGGACTTTTTTGTCATTGTTGCAATCTTGAATTTAGAATTTTACGTAACTCCAATAAAGGTCAAATGGATACACTGTCTTCAGTTTCATGCTGGATGTGAGTGATGGTGCTTTAACATTTGCTTGGAATTTTCCTTGGAATTGCTACATGCATTTGTATCAAATTTTGATGAAATGTGATGCATGTGAAATACATTGAAAGTCCTGGCTAATTTCGTTGTAAAAGAAAAACATATTTTGAATTGAATTTCCTTAAATGCAGACATAGTTTTTTGGGTGTTTTTTTTTTTTTTTTTTTTTTTTTTTTACATTGCAGAGTATCCAGATAACAGGTTAAACATCTGTATATTTGGTTTGCCATGGAAAGAAAAATTATGGGAGATTTGTAAGATTTGTAAGATTTGTAAGATTTGTAAGATTTTTTATTGACTCTATCGACCCCCTCTCAGGGTATGAGAGTACAAACATATTTACAATATATGAATACAAAAATATAAGTGATAATGTACATGTACATGTGAAAATAACAGATATGGGAAGACACCTCATTAAGACCGACTGAAGGTTACAGATTACATATCATACTATTTGTAATTTCGACCCCTTTAAAATTTGTATCTAAATCTAAATAGCATAACATATTTGTACATTATATTTTTTGTTGAAAATGAATAAATGAAATAAAATGAAATGAAATGAAATGAAGGTTGCACATCTTCACTCAAGGGTTACATGATAGCACATCCTGTACTCTTTCACTATGTATGAGAAAACTTATCAGGGTGCCAATCACACCAAAGACTCTATTTCACCAACTCATCACACACACACACATACACACATACACACACACACACACACACACACACACACACACACACATGCGCACACACACACACACACACACACACACATGCATACTGCACAATTTAAACAGCAACTACAGTGACACAATCCAGGCATAGTCAAGTCTTTAGAGCTGATTGGCTGTTGGGATTGTCAAAATCATTGTCAGTTACTATCTTTGGCATAGTTCAAACATAAGGGCTTTTTACACTAGTTTGTAAGATTTTGCTTAGCCCCGGACCAACGGTGGGGCTAAGGGGGGGCCTTAGCCCCACCGTTGGTACGGGACTATCCTTAGCCCACTTTCTGTTTACACTCGTTTTTGCCAAAGTGGGCTAGCCCCACCGATAGTACGGTACTATCTGGCCCTGCAAAATAGCAGGGGTTAGCACCGCAATTGCGGTGCCAAGCAAGTGAGTGTAAACAGAACGAAAAAATAATCCTGGGCTAAGCGACGGAGACGAAGTCCGACCCTCAATGACCAATCAGAAACAAGGTAATCAAGTGCTGCCGGTGCATGCGTGTACGTGTACAGTACACAGCGTAATTATGAATATTCATGTGGTTTGGAAAGTCCGGGGCTAAGAAATACGAGTGTAAAAAGGTCAGTTTTCTCCTTGGCCCCGGACAAGAGATAGTACGGGACTAATTGGCGAGTGTAAAAAGCTGAAAAAATTGGTACGGGACTAACGATAGTCCTGGGTCTGAGAAAGTCCGGGGTTAAGAAACACAAGTGTAAAAAGCCCTATAGTCTATTATGTATAAATGTAATAGGGTCACAGATGTGGGCACTTGCGTGGGTAGGGCATGAGTGGGCGGTTGTGGAGAGCTGCTTTTCTATCATCTATCAAAGAAAATGACAAAACTGCCAGGCACATTTCTAAATAATACATGTAGTATGATGAAACACCTATCCAAACACAGAGAAGACCATGAAAATCCCATTTAACACCTCAGAATGTACACAATTAGATGATACAGCTGGACAAGAATTTTTTTTGTGTCGGTCCCTGTGGATGGAGTTCGTAGCTCCGTGCTGCGAGTGAGTCAAACCTACCGCTGTAATTCTGTATCGAACAATTGTAAAGTTTGAATCATCGTGGGTCATGAGGACATTTCAATGGCTTCATACACCAACTTTCTGCATATGGTGTAATAAAAGTAGGCCTACATGTACCTTCCACACTGTCAAGTTTAAAGGTCCTGTTTACCTTTGGGAGCAGTGATTTAAAAAATGTTCCAGATATCACTTCTGGTGCATATGTGTAAGTCAGTTGTATCACAAAACATCTTATTGTACCATATAAATTTTTGCAATAAAAGCCTAAAATATAAAGGAGATATCACTATTTTTCTCATTAAACCATAACTGTAGACGGTTTAGTCTGGAAACATTTTTATTATAACTATTGTTCACATTTTGTATATTTAACAATACTTAAGGTCCTGTTTACCTTTGGGAACAGTGATTTCAACAATTTTCAAGATAATGTGTAGGTCTGTTGTACCACAAAACATCCTATCATATAAAATTTTCGCAATAAAGCCTAAAATATAAGGAGATATTCGTATTTTTCTCAAAAAAAAACATACCTGTAGATGGTTTAGTCTGGAAACATTCTTATTATAACTATTGTTCACATTTTGTATATTTAACAATACTTAACATTAACCCGTTGAGGACGGTTTAATTTTGCTACAACACGCATTTCCCATAGACCCTTGCCCGACTATACTCGGGACTCGTCCTCAACGGGTTAACATTTTTACATTGGTTGTTTCACATTTTAGAACTATTTTGAAGCACTAATGCTGGGTTTTTGTTTCATCTGCAAATGGTAAATTATGCCTTTAAGACACACTCTGCATCCTCAACAACCGGAACTTGGTAACCTTTTTCCCTGTGCCTGGAACCCCCTGGCACCGGCAATAAGATACCAGTGCCATTTATATGATATTGTGAAGATGAAATTGTGAAAGTGTGCTGATGTCTGAAAGATAATGCATAGGATGCTGTTTGTGATGACATTCCCAAGTCCTTTCTACTATACTTCTTACAGTACAAAGGAGAAAATGTGAACAACAATATTCATCAGATAAACCAAAACAATTTCAGCAGACTCTCAACCGTGATACCTTTGAATACTGGAAGACAAGAAAACTATCCCCCCCCCCTTAAAAAAATAATAATAATAACACACACAATAATACTGATATGAAACTTATTCAATCACAGAGAGATTATCATGAAGTCCACACTATGATCATTTCTGTATTTACATGTAGACAGTTTAATCATAATACACTTTAATTTGAACAAAAAAAAGAACAAAAAATAAAAAAATAAAAATCAGTATCATACAATTTGTATCAAACTGTTTTGAAAATTGCAGATTCATCAGAGTACACAAAGTACAATGTATGAGGATTCACTGATTTTATACTATTAGGTAAATCACACATCCTGGTACGGTACATGTCACAACGGGATTTTATTCAGAATTTTGCTCTTTGGCCTAGGCACAATCTGGGTGAGTATGGTGCAATTGCACTTTTACCACAATAGCAACTGTGAGTCAGCTCACAGCCCCCCCCCCCCTTCCAAATATAATAAAATACTAGTAGAACATCGCAAACCTCATGTCCGCGGATTTACAACAACAAAAAAACCAACAACAACAATAACTTGTCTTTGCGTGCAATTTCAAGTTGTTTATGCTTGATTCAACACAAGTCGTCTTGTATGGAGTTCAATAGATATTCAGTTCACCTTTTGTTGTTGACAAACACATTTGTACAAAGTACGTTGTGTCATGTACAGTTCCACATGAAGGGTTGAGGATGATGCAAAATGGACTGCCGATGTTGTGACCTCTTGAGGCTGATCAATCAGTCAAAATGTCGACACTATTTTACGACTGAGACCATTTTGTATGGTGAAGAGTGAATGGACAAGTGCAGCCACATATCCCTTCAGTTGGTCAACGTTACAGGCCTAGGTACATATGCGTACACGTGTTTTACAGTACAATGTATGAAACAATATGTATGGTGTATGATGATCAACACACACACCATTTCCCAACATCCTACTGAAGATGAGCCAGCGATCGAATCACTTCTAGTGTACTAGAACTCTTTCCTGGTCTTTCACTGATTATATCACTGTTGCTCACTGCTGACATTGAGAAACCTACGTGGACAGGAGGAATTTCAGGAACTTTCCCCTCATTCCAATTCAGGCTTCTGAAAATGTATTATTGATAGGCCTATCGATGTATGTGTGTAATATATGTACACCTATTTGTACACAATCCGTGTATTTTTATATAAATAGAGAGATATATATACCTATTTGTATATCCCTGTGGTGATATATACAACTTGTAGTGTACACACACACACACACACACACACGCATACAGTAGTATGAACCCACATCGTACATTGTACAGTGTATGTGCATGTGTGTGGTGGCAAGAAGATGTACAGTGTAAAATTGACTACTGATGATGCTGGCACTAAAGGAGACACAAAGAATACTGATGAGGAGTGCAGGGGATTTTCCCCTCATCTTAATTCAGGCTTCTGAACACTTAGCGCCGCCTACAGACCAAGCTCAGCAAGCCAGGGAGCATGTCGCTGGCATGCATTCACACACACACACACACAAACACGCACTGGACATGCACCATGCATTTGACATGACAACACATACTTGTATGCACACATAGATTGTAGAGCTACACTGTAGCTACATTGTACATGATATGGGCATTTCCACAGTAAAAGGGTACATTTCAGGGATATCAAGTTTTTTATTTTCTGTTTCCAATATACACTACCCCAATACAATATGATCTTTTAGAACAATTTAATGCGAGATAACTGTGCCCCAAAATTGCTTCAGGGTCGCACTTAACTTTTTTTTTAAACTAGCCAGGCGGACTACTTAGAATCAATTTTGACACTGAAGCAATATTTTGGCTAGCCAGATGGACTAGTAACTTCAGAATTTTTCGATTTTTATCTAGTTTGACATGTTTTTGGGTGGCCAATGGCCAGCGGACCATCACCAATTTCAAACCCTGTAAATAACGAAGCAGTTTTTTAGAAATTTTGCCAAAATAAAAAATCTGAAGGTAATGTACAATGTACAGTACTCCTAACACTGGACGGAAATCTACTGTATAGCTGTATGTACACTAATGAAGGTCAAATTATGAATGTTCATTGTTGTTTTTTAGCTGAATGGCCTAATGTTGATTAGGAAAGGTAATAGCCTAAAAATTCTGTTGAACACAGTGTTTTACAGCATTTCTACACTGGGGAATGTAGGTACATTGTACCAGGGACAGACAAAAATGCAACAGTTTTGTCTGTCCATATTACATATCGTATATGCTACCCCCCCCCCCCCCAATTTTTCATCTCGGCAAAAATTCTAATAAACTGCTTCTCGGAAGCACTTTGGGGGGCAAATTATCTCTTACTAAACTGTTCAAAAAGATCACATTGTACTGGGGGTTAATGCACACTGGAAAAAGAAAATAAAGGGACATCCCTGAAATGTACCCTTTAATAACCCGTTGAAAACGAGTCCTGAGTATACACTTGGGCAGGTATATGTGTCTACGGGATATGGTTGTTGTAGCAAAATCAGCCCGTCCTCAACAGGTTATTAAAGGACAAGTTCACCTTCATTAACATAAGGATTGAGAGAATGTAGCAATATTAGTAGAACACATCATTGAAAGTTTGAGGAAAATCGGACAATCTGTTCAAAAGTTATAAATTTTTTATGTTTACATGTACGTTGAATTTTCTTTACATTTTCTTTATACTGTTGTACTCATACTGTATGACATCACGAGCCTTAGTAGTCTCCTCATCCAGCGGTTCCAACACAAAAATTCTATAAATTCATAACTTTTGCATCGATTGTCCAATTTTCCTAAAACTTTCACTGATGTGTTCTACTAATATTGCTGCATTCTCTCAATCCTTATGTTCATGAAGGTGAACTTGTCCTTTAAATGTGGAAGTGCCCATGGCCATGTGTTGTATATCATTTTGCAGATCTACATGTATACAAGTCCAAAATAACATGTAGTGTAGAGAACCATTGGCCAGTTTTGGGCCTTTGGGCTTATTTAATTATTTACATCACACCAACATTTGCACTATGTACCTTATATGTATACATGAAAAATGTTATGTATACATGTATCTACACAGCCATGGGGGGGGGGGGATACAATGTATTTCATCTCATTGCCAGGCACTGTTTATCAATATCATACAGTATGCAACAATACATCACAAAATCCATAAAAGTTGCAAAGACTGTTGTTGTTTTTTTAACTTTTTGGTTGAGCCAGCTGATACTGTACATGTACTGTTCGTATGCATTTGGTTTTGGAATATATTCTGGAAATAAGTTTCTGACAGTTTTGTACACATTATAATGTTTTTAAATATTGTAAAGTACTTTTAATAGGTCTTCTTTTATGTTCTACCCCTGTGACAGTGTGAATGATAATCATACAGAATCAAAAGATTTTTAATTTTGATGTATTTATAAAGAGATACACATGTAGTTGTCAAGGACTCCCCCAATATCATAGGCTCATACAATTGGTGGCCAAGGAGTTAAAAATCCCTGTAGAATCACGATCCCAAACATGTTTGAGGCATTTTCTGGGCAGTAGATAAACCCAAAGCTCTATATTTTCAATTGTGTTTTAAATGCTGATTTGAAACACCCTAAAAAGGGACTACAGTTCTAAGACCATGATTGTCCTCCTGCGAGTTCTCACATTCATAAATGTCATTTGAAAAGCGTTTTGAAATTTGCTCTCTCGAGTTAGACAACCAATGTGTGGCCGAAAAACCGTGTTTAAATAAAATTTGCTATTTTTGATTGACTGCTGCAGCCAAGGTAAGGTGATCCATGTATTGTAAATACATGTGTAAATAGATCTATAGAACATATTTCATAGGCAAAAATGTTTTTTAAGGTCATAACTGTGCCTGGTCTCCTCAAAACTACAGGTAATGTACTTTGGGTTTATCATCTGCCCAAATCTTCCTGTAAGTTGTTTGGAAACCTTCTATGCCAGAACTGCTGTGAGTTGATCAACAAACTCTTCATCAAGAGCTACATGTAGATACAAGTAAAATTTGATTGAAAACACCTCCACAACCAAGCATAACCAATCATGTGATTTGAGATACATGTATAATGTTTGGGAGAAACAGGAGATGAGTTTGTTTTTATAAAGGTCTGGGAAAATATTAAACTAGCCAGCATGAAACATGATTTCAAACACATTGAAACAAAAAACCCTTTTGCCTAGGTATAATCTCAAGTGAAAGTGCTCAGTGTGTACTCTTACACATGAGAAACAGACTTAACTTTTTTTTTCCCCACACACTTTTACATTTCAAAGCATATCATGCATGCAACTGTGACAGACTGATATATCAACAAATCAAATCATCAAAAAAGCAAACATCAATGCATCCAAGGCCCACAGCTCAAGTTTAGACACTCGTGTAAACAGGACATACAATTGTACAAATCTACCATGTACTTGTCCATATATTCTTTGAGTATCTGAAATCCTGAATTGAAGAAAATACTGGACGTGAGTTCCCGTTCATTTTTTTCCCTTTTAAGCACCGATTCCTAACTTCCTTATTCTCATTTGAGAGGTCAGTTTTCCAGGACAAGTCAACATTGTACAAGTAAAGCAACTCAACTATTTGCGCAAAGAGCACTCATATTTTAACAGTCATATGAATGTATGAATGCCGAATCTACAATTGTAACATTGATATTTATGTCATACAATGCATGCATAGTGTTTTTTTCAGGGCTTTGTTTTTCAATCAAACATGGACAAATTGTTTGTGTCCTTGATGGACTGGGCAAGATCATACCCTACTGTGTATTACATGGAAAAGTATTCCAATGGCAAAATAGGATTACAAATATGTCATAAAATCATTTTCACTGCTACAGCCAGTAAAGGTGCACATTTCTGGCCACTCATGAAGGAAATTTAGGCAAACTGAAGACTTTCCAGTCACCTTATCATAAACATTGTGCATTTGAGAAGGCCAGATGCAACCAAAAACAAAATGCACGCTACGGATCAACTGCACTTTGGACCAGCTCAAGACCTCAGCAGAAAGATTTGATTTGTTGCACATGAATGCAGGCATACAGCACAGCAGCTCAACCTTTGTTACTGTATGGCATGTCATTCTGCAGCCAGTCACGCTCCAGAACTACGTACATTGTAGCTGCAAACCCAGTAACCACGGAAATAACAAAAATAGATTTTATCAAAGTACACGGGACTGCACAGTGCTGACAAAAGCACTTTTAATGCGCTTTTGTTATCTGTGCTGTACATTGTAGCATTGCACGCAGATGTACACTTCAGTGTATAGTACTTACAAAGTACTCGAAATGGCTTTGTTTAATAGTCACTGCAAACACGTGATATGACTGTTCAATTTGGCTAATACCTTGTAGTGCCTCTGACATCATTGCTCATTGTGACATCACTGGTTTTTGTGACATCATCAGTTTCTTCAGTTGATTGTGACATCATGAAAACTGGCGTGAAATGAGTTTGACTGGTTATGCAATGTCTTTTGATCGTGTTATTTAGCATCACAATCACAATTACATGAATGATTGGTTGCACATGTTTGATGTAATCAGAGACGACGTATCACAACTAGCAATACCCAGAGATGTTTCCGGTACAAAAGCTGCAGGCGACATCCATTTCGTTTGGACTCGGTCATTCAATTTTCTCTTTTCCTGATGTAATACTATTCCCCTCTAAAATCTACAATGAAAGAAATAGTTAATACAAACATTCAGGGCAAGTTCAGGTTTCCTTTATTATTGGTGAAACGAAAATGACAAGATTTGCAATGTCATACTGTACAATGTACGTATTACACTGAATATCATACTAAAAAACAAGAGAGCATTTCACATTTAATCTCTACCAGTGTTTCTCAAAAGACCAATTTTCACCGAGATGCAAAATGAAAAGTGAAAGGAGAGTTAAAATCCCTTCCACCGTGTCAATAATGTTGATAATGTCGACAAGTCAATAATGTCGATAAAAGTAAAAAGATAAAAGTAATGATAAAAGTAAAAAGATAAAAGTAATGATAAAAGTAAAAAGATAAAAGTAATGTCGACAAGTCAATAATGTCGATAAAAGTAAAAATGAACACACATACTATGTTTGTACACTTTGTACATAAAGGCCTCTATAAAATCTGATGATAATTGATGTACACAAGCACATCATGAAAAATATCTAAAACTTCATATTTTTCTTCTTTTTTTTTGACAACAGTTCAGGTTACATCATACCCATAGATACAATGAGATAATTTAGTAAAAATAAAAAAGTAGCAGTTTACCAACTGTTATCACTTACATGTACATAGTTGTACACTGTAATATGAATAGGGAGAGGAGAAGACTATTTAAATGAGTACTTTTAAGTAAAATACATGTAAAATACATTCAGATGACATCTTCCCTTGTTTTCTCATCTTTGCTTCTCTTATGCCCCATCCACTACATGCAGTCTTACCCTCTAGAGATGTCTTTCCGCGGTCTGCTCTTTTGAGCCTACAATTGTACACTGACTTCACTTAACTTCACTTTAAAAGGATGGTATAGTATCGGTTGAGGTGAGTTTTCAGCTTTTAACGTTTTGAGAGATATTTAGAAATTACTATAAATGAAATGTTTGGGTTTTTTTAAGAGCCAAATACAATTCTATGGGGAATTGAAAATTCATTTGAAGAACATCAGTTTTGAAATGGCTGAGATATCCAAAAACAAGGTAAAACAAAGCAATCCCAATAAAAGCAGCATGTCGCACTTTATTAGAATCGCTACGTTGGATATCTCAGCCATTTCAATACCAATTTTCATCAAATAAACTTTTGAATTCCTCTAAGAATTACATGTTCTTTTATACTTTATAATCTTCTCATTATATATCTCTCAAACACACACACACGCATGCACACACACACACAAAATTAGAAACCTGCAGCCCCATCTACATTGTAAACCCAAACTACCCTTTAAAGCACTGCTAAGCTCTAGATGATCTCGAATGCACATTCACAGGCTCTCTGTAACATCTACTTCATTTTGAATGGCTCTTCTGTTTTTACATTTCATTTGTTCATTTTGATTTCTTTCTGCTTTTTCATTTCTGCATTACATCTCTGGTCTTTTGATTTTTATACACGGTGTCATTTCTGAAGCATTCTTAAATGCCCTACACTGATGATTACATTGTACATCATTTTGCCTTTGCTGATTGTTTGAAATTCATGTATAGTATACCGTGTATATGTATGTAATAATCTATTGTACTCAAGCCATGCCTGCACGTGTTAAAATTCATTTGACGAGGCCATATCGTCGCTGGGGTGACAAGACCTTGTATCTGAAATTTTGGTGAAAATGACTTTTTTTTTATTAATCGTCAAATAATCGGTTAAGGGATGTCCTGTCCAAATCCTAACTGTCATACCCGAAAAATGAAGCCACCACGGCTTGTCAACGGAAAGGCTATCCCATTCGCTATACTTTGGCCGCCATGTTTTTTGGCTCTCCTGAACATTTGACATTTTGTAGATACGAGGTCTTGTCGCCCCAGCGACGACGTGTTGCATGTTGGATTTTGGGGTTGTCGTGCAGTTTCACACTTCTCCTCTCTGTAAGTATTCTTTGTTGTAGCATTAAAAGTATGGTACAGTGTACAAGAATGGCCAGAAGTATGACACTGCATTTATCATTGTCGTTTGGGCTTCAATGCCTGTTTAACAGTACACACACAAGTCTTTGTCCATTTCATCTCTTAAAGGGAAAACATAGTTCTCAGATGCCTGCAGAAACTGTTGATTTTTCTTCTAAAATGTATTCAGTGTACAATGTATGTACGTGTAGTATGCATCGACAAGAAATGTATGTGAAATATAAAATGCTGTGATATCACATAATTGGGTAACAAAAAAAATGCAAAATATTAACCAAAAAGGTATGCTGGGAGTATAGATATATTTCAAAGCATGCCCGTCACATCAATGATCAATCAATCACGTCAATCCATCACATCAAACATATTGGGCCATAGAACTATCCATCGCGTGAGAGTGAATCGCATTCACATCTTGTTTTCTAGCATGTGATTCAATAATATTCCCAATATGCAATAATACTAGACATGTGGTAGAAACTCTAAGGCACGTTTCAATCATTCATACGTATCCAGTATTTGAAACATTAGTATGGTACGTCTACCCACATCTACTGAATAAGGAGAGCACTTCAGGAATAAAAGTTGGGTAGGCCTACACCGAAGTATACAATTGTATGACATATTTATCTCCGAGTACTCAAAAATATTACAAGATCCTGGCAAATAGCATCAGCCACACACAAGTTTCTTACCAAAGCCTTGCGATATTGTAAGATGTAAGCTCCAAAGAGTAAAAGATGAATTGAAGCCGTTCTACAAAGTAAAAAGTTTGTTAATGTTTTAGGCCCTATAAAAATTATTATTAAAATCTTTTCCTATTTGAAAGGAAGAAAACTGCAAAGAGAAGAAAGTCATCAGATACTGGGATGATGTTCAGGGTATCTCTTAAGACCATAACTTCATGATTTGACATGACAAATGTATTTGTCGAGCAATTTACTTGTCCTATTTCCTCCGTTGTACTGTACGCACACTGTGGCAGAGCTCCAGAGGGAACCCAAAGTAAAGGCTAAGCGTTCAATGCGAACGGTTCGGGCTGGTCGTAGTTAGCAGAGCTCAACAAGACAAGAGGCAGTGAGTGACCCAACAACATTGATAGTTAGTAGCGCAACAATAGAATTACAATGTAGTTCTCTAATCAGACAATGAGTAGGCACACACTTACTTTCGCTTTTTCAATATTTTCCTTGTCTCCTTCAATCTGGACCCACACAGTAGCATCGGCGTCGTCACACGACACGATGTGGATACACCCGGAATCTCCAGCGTCATCCTCGCCGCTCTCTCCCGGCTGCGAGCAGCGCAGGAGGACGTCGAACGTTTGCTCAATACGCCTTTCATTTTCGACCACTGCCACTCGCTTTTCAGCGGGCACCACGAATTCGGCGCTCATTTTACCATGTTTCTGCTGTCGACCAGCAGAATAAAAATCACTGCTGCGGTCTATAGTACAACACGACCCACGCCATGGGTCGTAATTTTCACACGGAACGAAGACAGGCGTAGAATTAGAGATGTTGTTACAACAGTAATTGGTAGAAGTAGGGACGATCGTGCAACAAACAAGCGAAGCTTAGTTATACAGCGCCTGCGGCGGCGCGATCAGCGCGAACTTACAGCTCAGGAAGGGCTATACAAACGGTATACCATGCATGCCACGGGTAACCCTGAGCGCGCTAGCCAGCCCTTTGCTGTACTGTTTAACGTAAAATGTTATGGGCCACCTTCCGCAGGATCACTATGCATACAATACGATCAATTAGCTCGGTGTGTGGCGCCCTTCAGATCGGTAAAAAGCGGAAGTCCAGCAAATCAAATTCCTTCTTCGAAAGCATTAAAAGTAATTATTGAAGTAGAATAAATGTGATTTCGATGATTCAGCAATAAACGAAAGAAATTGAGGATATGAGTAATTGTAAATGCATGTAGAGCATACATACCATAAAGACAAAAATGCTGAGTAGTGTGGAACGGTTTGTGATTCATCATATGTGTATGTATAACCAATCATAGATCTATAAAGTGTTCGCATCCAGTAGCAAGTACCAATATCAATTTCATTTATCGGAACACAACTTTGAACGTTGAACTTTCGAATTCAATTAACTTGTTATACACGTGTTTTTTTTTTCTCACTGTTATACATTGGATTATTATTATAATTTCATTTTTCATTTCATTCATTAGTTTCATTTAATCCGTTAATTTTAATTGTATTGCATAGATTACATTCCAGTCAACCTTTTTTTTTTCACTTTCAATGTATCCCTTAAATATGGATGTAATATTTAGGGAAGGACCATATCTCAGAATTTTTGATAGGCCTATGTCCACGTCCTTTTATTTGTTTGTTTGTTGTTG
Source organism: Diadema setosum (assembly GCF_964275005.1). Classification (NCBI taxonomy): domain Eukaryota; kingdom Metazoa; phylum Echinodermata; class Echinoidea; order Diadematoida; family Diadematidae; genus Diadema; species Diadema setosum. The sequence goes on along the minus strand of NC_092703.1, from coordinate 8,597,563 downwards.
TTGTTTTTTTTTTTTATTCCTATCTTCCTCGTGTTCATAACATCAGTTGCCACAATCCATTCAGCTGTTTAGTAGACCCGTTTCATTCAAGGGTATCACAAATAATATAGTCTTGCTGGTTGTCAAATGCTTCAAAAACTAATATTTTGTCCGTATTCGATGTGTTCATGTATATACTCTACTCTATAGCAGCCGCTAAAGTCGTGTATAGAAGTAAAATGTGCATGTACGTGTATGCCGATGAAGTAATATGAGCTAACTAGCGAGTATACAAATAACAATTTAAGTCCCATTTTGCCTTGATGCAAAGCGCCTTGAGCATTTAATCAGTGTGGAGAATGGCGCTATAGAAATTGTAATTGATGATAATTTCATTTGTTAACCTCATTCTTTTTTTTAATTTCATTATCACAGTTGAGGTTATACGCTCTACTACTCAATGATACGCAAAGCTATATATTATAGTGAAAATGTAAACATGACAAAGGAAATTGGCCATCCAAAACGACAACCGGAAACATTAATTAATGTCTGCCAAAAATATGTCTATCTTAGCATTTAAAAGTATTATCATTAATAATCATTGTAGATTTCTCATAACGAGCGACCCGTGCCTAAAAGGAAAGGGAGGCACTATAATGATGGATTCTTTCATTTCTGCAATATTTTTAAAGCAAAATATGTTTCCACATAAACATATTAAAGGGCCGCAGAAGGAGACGTACACACACACACACACACACACACACACACACACATATATATATATATATATATATATATATATATATATATATATATATATATATACATGATATATCAACACACGCAAACACATAGCCATAAACACACACAAATAGTAACACACGCAAACACATAGCCATAAACACACACAAATAGTTACATAGGCTATTACATAATAACCAACCACGAGCACTACCAAGGACCCCCTTTCCAACTCCAATACTACAGGTAAACACATCGCAGTAAAAGTATTTCGCTGCTCATGACGTTGACTTGTAGCAATAATTTATTCTTTGACGTTCATTATACGTATAGGCCTATAAATCTATTCATATATTTTATGCACATTGACTACATGTTCATGATTTATTGAGAAACAAAAGCACACTGCTAACCGCCGAGATTTTACGAAAAAAAAAAATCTTAATGAGATATTATCGACGTGAATTACTAAGAAAAATGAGAAAGCCAACAGAAACCGAAATCAACGTAAATCATTGATATCACTGATGAATATTACTCAGGCTACCCTTACGCAAGGTCGTGAATATGATTATGCAGTATTTTCCCTCTTTTCCCCCTCTAGTCCACCCCCGACTTTTCTCTTTAAAATCATGCATAAAGAATGTCGAGTCATATGCATTATAATAGACAAGAAAATTTAATGATGCTGTTCAAGTAATATCACATGAGTCATACCTAAAGATCGATGATAATGTTAGCGGGTAGCCCAATATCAGTTATGGTAAACTTGTCTGTGGCTATGGGTTGATATAGTTCGAGTGCATTATTTCTTCCTCGCGCTGTGTGTGATTAAGTTTCAGGTCTTATCTCGGCGTGATTCAATTCTGATTCCAACAATATATTATCACAAATTATTTCAAGTAGGCCTATACAACAATTGCAACAAATCAATATCATACATGCAAATTGACATGAAACCATACATTATTGAAAGCGGGGAAAGAATACAAAATTTGCTCAAAGTCATTAATAGCATATTCCGGGGTTATATTGGAAAATAAAGGTCCGCGTCTAGATTCTATATGTATGGTCTCATAGTATACAGAGATGTAATGGTCAGCCTTGTTATCCGTGTTATAGGCCTTGACGTGGCCAGATCTTAAGCTTTTTGTGGTTGGCTATCGACAGTTACTTCCGTCTAACACTAAACATGAAGCGTCCAAAAGGGGAAGTGGTTCAGAAACATCAAATTTTGCGTCCGTGAATGCAGAAAGAGGAGCGAAGAAAACTCGGTGACTAGGAGAAAGGTTGAGGAAGCAGAAAAGAAATAACCATTCAAAAGTAAAAAATCAATACTAGTACCCCCAATATGCAGTATAGTTTTAGTGTTTGGAAATTCCCCGTGTCGCCCTCTCTCATTTGTTTTGTGGAAAGTTATTGTCATGTCACACTATGATAAGAGGGGAAGGATAAATCATAACCAAGGGATTTCCATGCAAATCTTTCTTTCTCATGATATCACACACTCCTTTCTCCTCTGGTTACTGAATGAAGGCATAAGCTAGAAATATGTATATACCATGATCTTGGATACGGTTGAGCTATTATATTATGCCTATACGTCACAAATGCACTTGATGTCCCGGAAAATTGAATTTACGAATATTTAAATTATTCGGGACACCCGCATAGGTCATCTTGCAAGAATACTATCTTAGTAGGACGCGGAAACATGCTGATTACATGTACACTGAACCCTCAATTTAAGGAGTACTCACTACTAGTAACAGCTATTATGCTTATCATTTGTCAAATCATACATGATTATCGATGATAATAATGATGATGATAATAATAATGATTATAATAATAATGATTATAATCATCATCATCATAGTCATCATCATAAGCATCATCATAATAAAGTGCCTGTAATTGTATAGGGCACAGGTCCACCTCTAGGTGCTCATGGCGCTTCAAAAGAAATATGAATATGTAGATATATAAATAAATAAGCATATATATATATATATATATATATATATATACATACATATATACTAGGTGCTCATGGCGCTTCAAAAGAAATATGAATATATAGCTATATAGATAAATAAGCATATATATACATATATAGTGTATGATATCTTTGTGTTCATAGGCACTGCGTAGGCCCTATGCATTGGCACTGTCCATCTTTCTATACATATATCTCATCATTTTGGCCCAGGAAAACGAAACATATCAACCTATCAATCATAAAATTATCAATGATATTGTAGGAAGACCAGCAGCTGAAAGAGAGTTTCCCTTCTTTGTCCATTTGGTATATCTTGTACATAGGTCTACTGGTGTACGTTATGCTGTTCCTCTATGGTATACTCAGGGAGCACCTCCCTGGGTATACTGTATTCCGTGTGTGTGTGTGTGTGTGTGTGTGTGTGTGTGTGTGTGTGTGTGTGTGTGAAAGGGTGTTTGTGTGTGCATGTGAGTGTGTGTGTGTGTGTGTGTGTGCGTGTGTGTGTGTGTGTGTGCATGTGTGTGTGTGTGTGTGTGTGTGTGTGTGTGTGTGTGTGTGTGTGTGTGTGATTAGATCATTTCTGTTAATTCTCCGTATCAACCAACAAACGAACAATAAATTATTTATATCCAACAATGTAAACCCTTCACCCCGGGCAAACACTTTAAACCGTATGCATGTCATTGTCGTTGTTATGTAATATAAATTCTTGCCTCATTGTAGGTTCCTATGAACATGATAAGATTAGATTTGGCATAATGTATTGATAGAATGGTGTGGATGTGTGTTACATGTTCGAACCTGGTTATCAATTAGAGGTATATGCCTATATGGGGCACACGATATGACAAGTCATAACACGATATTAGTCCTCAGAAGTTCCAAAAACAATTAATGCATCGTTTATACGTATACCCTTTGTCCACTCAAAAATCATTAATTGCTTTCGTCACTGACGAGAGATTCGTAACTGCGATTGCCAATTTAATTTCTATTCATTCTTACGTCACAATGCCGTGATTCATTGCGTCGGAACGCCTCATCCAATCTAATCCGCGGACGCAACGCAGCTATCTCCGCCGTCCGCCCACATGATCATGATTGTCACACACAGCTATTGTCTGTATGTTGCCAATTAAGTTTCTACACTCATTAGTAATCATGAATGATTGTCAGTGACCTCTACAAAACATGGGCGTAGAGGGCAATGTTTTCTTAAGTGGGGACCAGACCATTAGGCATTACGGCGGCACTGAGTGGGGACCATCGATAGATACTAGTAATGAGTTCTTGATAGGTCGACGTGTATTTAAATTCTCTATTTACCATGTAGCCTGTACGGTATAGGGACATGGATAGTGCCAGTTTGGCACGGTGGCTTTCCCCTTGATTTTGCACCTACTATGTGAAACAAGTCCATGTGAATAGTTTGAATGCAAACATACACACGCACACACATACACACACACACACACACAAGTACACACACATATTTATTATAATATACATTTTACCTCAGTTTGTGACTAAAGCTACTGAAAAACAAAAGAAAATAATTGAAAATAATTATGTGATGATTTTGATAATGATTACCTTTGAATTGAGTGTAGTATAATTGGCAATATCTTATTTTTCTCTATGATGATTCTATTTGATGAATGGTGATTATCTATTTCTGTATCCAAACTTTTCATGTATAGTGTTTACCTTTATACACATCAGTACACAGTAAGCACCGTGTTGACATAAATAGCCAGGGTAAATTCAGGAAAAAAAAAAAACTAGTAGAGGATTCATCAAGACCGGATGTAAGAGTATATATAAGATTGTTATGGATTCTCGTATTTTCACACGTCTTCTTCAGTGGCGAATACGAGGGGGGGGGGGGGACGCACCGAGCGAGCCCCTCCCCCTTTATTTCTTTTAAAATAAAAGAAATAAAGAGAAAAAATGAAAGGGGCGCATGGGTCACACTTTATTTTAATTATGTGTCCCCTTTCATAATTCCAGGATCCGCATCGTTCACGGTATTAGGAATAACCACATAAGTAAATTGCAGGAGGTAAAGATCACCATCATAATTTAATTAATCACAAAAACATGTTTTACAATAAATTGTTTTGTTTACACACAAAATGGTATTGGCAATGTAAAGCGATAACATATCTATAAATACCTCTCATGCCTATATTGTAAAAACTGTTTTAGCACGTAGAACCACGCAGTTACAACTCAGATCTTTCCTCTTGAATTTTATTCATTCACTGGAAACAAAATGGAAAGATAATGGGACAAACGCTCTTACAAAAACGACAGCTGGTTTTATACAAATAACGTAACCTCTTCACCAACTTTGTGCACTCGGCTTACAATTTGATGTTGATAAATATATGGACACCAGACACGATTCAGAATGGATGGACAAAACCGCGAAGTTGTCCTCCTATTTCAGAAATGTCAAGAAATCTCAGAGATGTCAGCCCATACGTCGTGATTTCAGAAAAGAATTATATTTGTTATCTTTCTGTACTTCTCCTTTCTTTCTTCCAGATCTTTTTTTTTTCGAGACACGACAGTTTTTAGAGGTCTTTGTTTTTGAGCATACATAATTTCAAACATCAATAATGCAAAGGAACCTGTAATTAGTTATAAATTCATCATTAGTTCCTAATCTTTATTATGATTCACACTGGGATGATCTTTGGCATGGTTTTACACATAGGCACTGCTAGGTGTTAATGAGCATAAAAATATTCACTTATTTACCACGGTAGTTCAAAAAAGAACTATCATTACAGCTTCCGCGAAAAGCGCCAAAATTCCGCCAAAGCCAGACTAGCTATATATATATATATATATATATATATATATATATATATATATATATATATATATAACGCCATGAACTTGTGGTTGTATAATCTTTCAAGAAAATGAAAAAAGAAAAAAAAATGATAACTATGATACAAAAACCCTTAGATCCGGATCATGATCCGGATCACAAAACCAATTATTTATCTGTTCCTTTCACCGCAACTGCCCTTTCCTGAAAAGCCTTAATTCCGTTCATAACGTTTTGAGTAAGAAAAGAGTAATACTGCTCTTCGAGAAACAGACACAGGTAAACAACAACTACTACAACAACAATAACAACAGCAACACTTAAAAACAGAAAAAACAAACAAACTAAAAACCTCAAACCATATGACGAATCCACTTTGGATACTAACGGTTGATCAGTCACTATATACAGAGAAAATGATATATTCTCAATTTCTAGTGCTTTTATACAACATTACTCAGTGAATAGACAACGACGGTGATAATTCTTCCTATGTGTTGCAGAGGCCAGTGAAGTGTCTGCACGCTATAAGCCAAACATAAATTCTACTCACAAACCTTACCCATAGCTTTATTCTTATCCTCATATCAAAATAAACTTAAAACCCTAAAGTAACCCTAACCCTAACCCTAAGTCCATGGAGAAAATAAGGCCGGAGCAACTGTCGCAGGAGCAAATGTCATAATATTCATTTTCACCGTTGCAGATACGATACTTATAGTTGTTTTCTTTTCCTTCCTTGTCGTTTTGATTCTTTACTCATTAACACCGTCTGATTTGTCGTAAGTCCCTTGTTGTTTTTGTTGTTGTTTTTTTATGCCCGTCTTCAGATAAAAAAAAATATACACAATTTGTAAGAATTTACTATTATACGTAGTATGAAAAAATGGGGCATTGCCCCCGTCACGACAATACCTATACGACAATAATCCTATTATATCCCGGTATTGTCGTAAGTCCCTGGTTTCAATGATAAAAAAAAAAAAAAATCATTGTCTAAGGGAGACATACACCCTCGGATCCGCAAATTCGACGCAGCTCTTCCAGGGGGCTCTGCTTATTACACCCAAAATAATAATAATGATGATGATGATAATAATAATGATAATGATAATGATAATAATAAGAAGATAATAAGAATGAAAATAATGATAATAATAACAACAATAATAATAGTAATAATGATAACAATAAGAAGAAGAAGAAAAAGAAAAAGAAGAAGAAGAAGAAGAAGAATGAAATGAATAAAAAGAAAGAGAAAGACATCCCAATGCATTACAGATTTCAGATCTGCATGGGTGAAACATTTTGTTCAAACGTTGAACTCAACGGGCTATATACAAGATTCGAACGATTCAGAACCTTTTGTTATTTTCCAGGCAAAAAGAAAGAGGAAAAAACAACAACAGAGTCTTATCCATGGTATGTTTTTGTTACCATGGTTACACCATGTCGGAGCCGTTGTTCGTCGCGTCGCGCAAATCCAAGACGTTCCGCCATTGCGGGAACGTGGTGATGAAAATATCGTGCACTCGCGCTGACGACTGGCATGGCGGCTGGGGGGTATTCATCGCGGTCGTCTGCGTTTCTGCAAACATAAAAACAAGAGAGAGAAAGATATATATTATTATATGAGAGGAATGGGGGGGGGGGAGAGAAGACTTGAGAAGATACAAGAAGAGAAGATAGGAGAGAAGAAGTTTGGAGAGAAGAGAGTAGAAAAGAAGAAAGGATAAGAAGAAGATGAGGAGAAGAGAAGAGATAAGAAGAAGGGAACAGGTAAGAGAAAGACGAAAGAGAGAAGAGGAGAACAGAAAAGAAGAGAGAAGACAAGAAAAGAGAGAAAAAGAAGAGAGAATTTTAGAGAAAGAGAGAAGAGAGGAGAAAGAAAGAGGAAAGAGGAGAAGAGAAAAAAAAAGAAGAAGAGTGGAGTAAAGAAAAGAGAGGAGGGAAGAAAAATACCCCAAAAGGAAAGAACAGAAAGGAAGAGTGCAGAGTAAGGAACAAAATCGATGAAATATAATAAAAACAGAAAGGAAATGGTATATAAATGAAACAAAATGACTAAAAGTCAGAGGAAAAGAAATGGAAAGAAAAGAAAGTACTCAAATTATTAAGAAATGAGACGAGGCATGTAGTTCAATTAGTGAAACAGGTGCAGTTCTAATCAAAGGCTTGACCTTTTGTTGATGTTTGTCTGGTGCAAATGCATCACCCAAAAAAAAAAAGTGAATAGAATAAAATAGACAAATAATTTAACGAATATAGGTAAGTGAGTAATAAATAAATAAATAAATAAATAAATAAATAAATAAATAAATAAATAAATAAATAAATAAGTAAATAAATATAAACATACATGCACATAAATAAATGCATTCGCACATACAACTGTATGAGATACATATACACACATACATGCACACACTCTTGCGTACATACATACATACATACATACATACATACATACATACACAAAGGAATAGATGAGAAGGTACGATACGAGGGATACAGGATGTACACAGTAAGAATTACAAATATGCGCAAGATTGGCCGTCCGGTACGATATCTATTATACATTGTACCATATTTATGATATCACACACATAGTGCATCCGGTATAAGTATAATGTTATTATGAAGTTGATTAATGAGGCGAATCAGAAGCCCCTATAAAGAAGGCCGAACCTGCAGTGGTGTGGTTCCGGCCCGCAGTGCTCGCGCCTTTCTTGGGATCGCTGGAGGCGGTGAAAGGGGTGAGCGAGTAGATCCCGATAACGCCATCTCTCGACCTCCCGATCAGCTGGAGGACTTTGGAGCGCACCGAGTTCTTCGAGACGAGAAAGACGATAGGATCCAGAGTGTGGTTGGCCAGCAATAAGTGGGAAGCAAGAATGTCGCCCACTAACGTCGTCTTTATGCCAAGTTTCATTAGAGTAAACGTCACCTAAAGAAAACAACAACAAACAAACACACACATAAACAGATTATCCATCGTTGTATCATTCAAACATCATTATTATCTTCAACAATAGCAAAATGAGTGACTCTTCAGTTCTGACAGGAGCAGTCACAGAACAGGGCCGGCGATTGTTATTTTTTTTTTCAAAGTGACGGGGGGGGGGGCGGCATTTTATGGGAACAGGGACATCGATCCATTGACAGGATGGGGGGGGGGAGGGAGCGACATTTTGGAGGATAATGTTCGAGGGCGAGAAGTTATTTTGCCAACGGGGGGGGGGGGGGGGGCGTTTGACCCAATTATGATGGATCATGACAAGCAAAGAAAAAAAAAAGGATCTTATCACTTTTTGCTGCCACTTAAAATAGGCCGACAAGCAAAAAAGACAACAAAAATGTCTTAACATTTTTTGGCTGCCACGACCCTTTCAAAATCGGCTGACAAGCCCCCCGCCCCCCAAAACAACAACAACAATAACAAACAAACAAACAGAGAAACAAAACATAAAACAAACAAACAAACAAAAACTCAGGCTCTGTATTTTTTTCTGCTAACTAGGTTATAGCACAAAAAGTGCCCCCCCCCCCCCCGGTTGCGCCGGCCTTGCAGAAAATGATGTCATTTCAATCGTCAATATTATGAATCCTTGCTCCTTGGTAGTCAATACATTGTACATGTCAATTCCCATCCAGCCCATAGCACCCCTCCCCGTCTAGTAGTATGTACTATTAGTACTATGCAAACCAACTTGAGATACATATTTATGGATATATTCTATGATTATAATATATGAATAAAACGATTTATATATTTATATATTCATATATTTATATATTTGTATATTTATATATTCATATAGTCATATGTTTATATATTTATATATTCATATATTTATATATTTGTATATTTATACATTCATATATTCATATGTTTATATATTTATATATTCATATATGTATATATTTATATATTTATATATTTATATATTTATATTTTATATATTTATATGTTTATATATTTATATATTTATATATTTCTTTCGAAGTTATACCATCCAAGGTAGCCAGCAGATGACGAAGAGCAAGGTGGTGGCGAGGGTGGTACGAACAAACCGCACCTCACGGCCCTGATACATCTGGAAGCCCGGAACCATGGCGGCTACCTAACAAATTCAAATTCAAATTCAAATTGATATTCCTTTCCATCAAATAAACAGAGAGATGACATACAATGTATAATAGCAGAACATATTTGTAATAATTGCACAAAAAAAAAAGTAGATTAACAGAATACGTGTGAAAATGAGTAGCAAAATCAAGAAAGCATAATTGTGATTTATCAATATATATGTACATAACATGCATAGTACGGGAATGGAAATGGAGGGTCCTACTAAAAAGCAAAGTTTGGATTATTTGACAATGAAAAGGTGATTATTAGATACAAGGTCTTGCCACCCCATCGACGCTTTTTCTGCTGAATCAGAAACTCTAGCTCTCTCTCTCTCTCTCTTCGAGAAAAAATAAAACCACGAAAAAAAAATCACTACTTCTACGTATAGGTCATTACTAACATTACTGTTAGATTACATAATTTGAAGAATGCGACGACCCCCGTTTGAAATCATCAAAACGAATGAATTCTAATCATTTCTCTTTTTTTTTTTTTGTGCCAGCAGGCTAATGAAGCGTCAGCATCTCATTTATACTAATTACGTCACTGTGACTGCCATCGCTGTTCCGTGGAAATGTGATATCCTGAATCGAATGAATCTTTTGTAAACGTTTGGACAATATCATTTCATGACATGTATACTTTGTATTATGTTTTGATTTTCGTTGATTGGAAATAAACTATAATTGAATTGAATTGAATTGAATTGAATTGAATTGAAATGTTGACTCCTGCCTCTTATTTTCGTTTTCACTTTCAAGCTATTTCTCCAACACCTTTTACAATGCACCATCGAAAATAGAACAGTAACCTAGGCACCTTTTTTTTAACAATTATATTTTCCAAAAGAAAAAAATCAAGTTTTACTAACAAATCTTTTAAAGGGATGGCTAGTAACTGATCAGTGGAAATCAGTGGGAATGCTGGGGGATGATTGTTCCAATTCTTGGGGGATTCATTTAAGAGTGCATTAAATATCTATTATTGTGTGAAAATTATTTGCTTCAGAATGGTCTCATATTCAAGTAATGTGCAGTTTAATGGTTCCATGCTGGTATGCCTGTACAGTGACGGAGCATCAAACTGCACATTACTTCAATATGAGACCGTTCTGAAGCAAATGATTTTCACAAAACAATAGATATTTTTAATGTGCTCTTAAATGAATCCCACAAGAATTGGAACAATCATCCCCAGCATTCCCACTGATTCCCACTGATCAGTTACTAGCCATCCCCTTTAAGGTACAAAGAACAGTAAATCATTGCTGCACATTTTTTTTCTTCTAGGACATTATGGTATGTTGCATGGGCCGTATAGATAATCATAGTGATACATTAATAACAGGACTCGTCCTTAGCGGTGCGCCTTAGGGGCCTAGGGCGGTTTTAAAGGGGAAATCCAGTCCTAAAGTAAATTCTGATAAAAAAGAGTAAAATCTTGAGAGTTCAGCGGTAAAGATTTGACTGAAATCGGATGAAAAATAAAGAAGTCATGAAATTTTGAAGTTTTGCTAATTTCTGCGAACCCAATTTGTTTTTTGGAACAGTGGATATGGATATGCAAATGAGTGAGCTGACCATGTCATAACCTCACATCTTATTTTCCATTAATCGTGTACGAAAAGTGAAGAAAATTCAGTGTTTCTGCCATTGAAGTCTGAAACATGATGTTACTCCTGTGTGAATAGTGATCAGTAAGATATATCAGGATTTGAGCCTCGAGTATAATGGCGTTTGAATTGAAAAACTGGAAATTGAAAAAAAAAAAATGTTATGTACAAACTATATGACAAGTTGTGAGGGGATGACATGCTTACTTTGCTATTTGCATATTATTCATATTGACCGTTCAAGAACTGTTTCCTCAAAAATTAGCGAAACTGCAAAATGTCCTAACTTCCTTATTTTTTATCCGATTTCGATCAAAATTTTACTGTTGCACTCGTAATATTTTACTCTTTCTTATCAGACTAACTTACATTTGGACTGGAATTTCCCTTTAAATCGTAAATACCTTGCGTTTCATGCGAAAGAGTTCGAACACCACACGAACGTTGCACGCTATCACGATTGCAAGCAGACTCCATCCGCAGGTCGAATAAATGACAAAATGAACACAGTAGGTGGCGGTCTCGCTAGGTTGCCAAAACAGCTTGCACGACATAACCCCGTGGTACAGCACCTGATGGAGTATTTGAAGTGCAGGCTGAAATGATTATCTAATGACTGGCTGATGATAATGATGATAACGATAATGATAAGAGGAAATATGATAACAACAATAGTTACTATTATTATCATGATTATTATCATTACATTCATCATCATCATCATCATCATCATCATCATCATCATCATCATCATCATCATCATCATCTTCATCATAATCATCATGGCCGGCGTAGCCACTTTGGGTCCCCACTTTTTTTTTTTTACCCCGGAAGTGGCAGTAGAAAAAAAAAAAAAAAAGATTGAGGCCGGTGATGCTCTGAAGACCCCCCCCCCCTTTTTTTTTTTTTAATAAAAAGGATAATAATAGTAACTAAAGAAACCCAGAAGTCGTTCCCACTTTTAAAAACGTGGCGCCGCCGGTGATCATAACATATGAATTGTGAATGAATGATAATGACATATATTTTAATGTCACTTGGGTCAGAGGAACATGGTAGTGAACAAGTATGATGTGAAGGACGACGTGCACTGGACAGGATAATGGGGGATATTATCATTGAGGATTAAGTACAATAATCTCTCTCTTTTGCAGTTCTATTTTGTTAATTGTCCAAGTATAATGAAGTTTAAATGAGATGCTGTAAGGGAATATGGTTTACATGGAAACTTCAAATTCATACATTGTGCATTAACTGTATGTATTTTTAAGTGAGTCAGGTTTTGATGTCGGTAGCCATTTAAGAGCTGACATGCATATGCAATGTATTGTTCATATTTTTTTTTTTTTTGCTATTTTTTTTTATGCAGAAAATGACCTCTGATATTAATGGAATAAGAAAGATTGGTAGTTACACATATCCTAAATTGACACTTATAAAAAACAGTTGTTTTGTTTATGTTTTTGTTTGTTTTTATATATGCCTCTTAATGAAATGCCCCCCTGGGGGCCATTATCATGAAGGAACTTGTCGGATAAAATATCTGACAAGTCAATTATATCCGACAAGTTTTGAGAAATTCTTTCGTCTGATTGGCTGATTTCTCTGAACTTGTCGGATATAATTGACTTGTCGGACATTTTATTCGACATGTTCCTTCATGAAATGCCCCCCTGATCTCAATTATGACGTAATGAAATGGGGAAATGCATGCAGTGCAAACAAACATTAGACACAATACTTTTGTTACAGAAAAGAGAAATGCGATTGATATGCAATACCACTTATAGATCACACACTGATGTCTTGTTTATATCCAGAGAAAAACGCATTCTTAAGATTGATAATTTGACTTCAACTGTTTTTTTTTTATTTCATGTACAATGTAGAAATTAAAGCTATCCCCGCTGCATTTAAGGAAATGTTCCAAAAGAATACAGTTAGAAGGCAAGTGAATGATTGTCATCTTTCTAAAAATAGAACTAGTTTTGGCAACATGAATATCTTATGTTTATCCCTGTTACGCTTTGGAATAATAATTCTTTCGATCATTCACTGAAAAAGGCATGAGGCGTTCATACAGCTTTAAAAATGAGCTAAAAACGTTTCTTGATAAGTATTGTAGTTGAATGTCTATATTTTAACCAATATTTTCTCATAGTATTTAAAAATGTATACTCGAATGATAATCTTCTCTCTCATTCATAATTTTGAAAGCATATCAATGCATACGGTAAGCACTTTGTACATAAACTTTTACAAAGTAACCTTACATATACATCCATATGCAGGTCTCATATAGATGAACCCCTGTTTGTACACCATCATGTATATATTCGTTATAGCATTTTGTTTTTCTTTGAAATCTTTAAACTATATATTTGTATGTATTCCGGAGGGGGTCTACATTCTACAAGCACTGATTTCTTAGTAGTCCCCTCCCCATTTGCTAATCATATGCAAAATTTCACGATATTTTGTATAATGTCCACTATATGGAATATGAATAAACTAATTCAATTTCACTTGATTACATTTCATTTCATTACATTATACATTACATTTCATTTCATTTCATTTCGTTTCATTTCATTTCATTTCATTTCGTTTCATTTCATTTCATTTCATTTCATTTTACTTTATCTCATCTCACAACTTGGCATATAATAATGTGTAAAACATCTTGACAATCCATGGTTAGCCAATTAACCAAATCTCGTATAAACCATGAGGTGAGTTATCATTCGCTTTTGAAGAAAGTGTGTGTGTTATCTTTTTTTTTTGGGGGGGGGGGGTTGACTTTTGGACGGCAGAAATGCTGTTTTTGCCTAGGCTTATTCAATTTCTATTCTCTAATTTTTATAATCACTTTAGGCCTGCGCACTTATTTGAAAAATGAATAAATGAAAAAACAAATCTTTAAAGTGATACTCGTAATAAAAAGTAATATATAATGCGGACACCATGTCGTCACTATTATAAAAAGAATTTTATTGACAAAAAACAACAACGATATAATGATATGAATATGCAGTATCAAAAAAAAAAACACACACACACACACACACAACAAAACTATGGGGTTTTTTTCTTATCGAGGTGAAATGGTGTTTATACTGTTGATGTTCGTTAATCTGAAGGTTTGTTAATACGAAAATGAAATGAGGGTCCTTACTCCGAATGTGTAAAGACTGCGCGTAGGCCTACTGATTCGGAACTACAAGCCTTTTTTTTATCTCGTATTCGGCTTTTCTAACGAACCTTCGGAATAACGAACAGTAACCGTTTGTACTATCAGCCAACACACACACACACACACACACACACACACACACACACACACATACAAGTACCTTGATGACATCCGTGAGAAGTGAGCTGCTGCTATGAGTGGATGACAAAATATTCTTACGCGTGCAATCATTTTGCATAAAACTTGCGAAAACTATTTAAATGTGTGAACAAAAGGGGCTCTTAATGGCTTTGATAAAACAAAACCAAAAAAAAAAAAAAAAAAAAAAAACTTTTACGTGTTGCCACTGCCTTAGTGGTAAGGTATGAAAGAAATAATTGTTCTTTCTCTCTTGAACAAGTTTGCTTGCATGCACTGGCTAAAAGGTTTTTGCTGCGAGGGCTTTCGAAAGCTCTTCAAAATCAATTCCAGTTTTCTGAAGCATCTTTTTTAATGCGTAAATGGCATCTGCTCGTATGTAATTATTTTGTATCACATAAAGAAAACCTTGCTACACATCTAAGTCAATCATTCCATTGTTTCTGTGTATTTTCACAGTTCAAATATTAATCAGTATCTTTGTTCAATTTGCTTTATTTAAAAAGAAAAGGAGAAATCAAATTAAATCAAATAAAATTCAACCAAAAACAAAACTTACCCTCTGGTAAGATCCGATCCTCAAAAAAGGTAGCGATGCAATCAAGGCAGACATACACAACATTACCATTGTCATGCATCTGACCTTGGTGACCGCGAACAGGTTCTGGTATTTGAAGGGCTTCACGAGGGCGGTGTAGCGCTCGACCGAGAGCAGGGCGGTCATGCAGCCGGAGGCGATGGGGTAAAAGTTGGTCAAGAACCCGAAGAGATCGCAGTAGGCGGGATGCGTCGCGTCTGCGATAACGGCATTCACGCCCTTCCGCACCAGATAGGACAGCATGGCGGCGAGATCGACCCATGATAACGTGGTGATGAGGAGGGTGAACGGAGTCAGTCTCCGACCACACCCTGGTCGCGTGTAGACGACCACGGCCATGACGTTGCAGAAGAGGCCCGTGACGATGGTCAGATAGGTTTGAATCCTCGCCGGATTGACCATCACTGTGTCCATAGGTTGGTCAGCAGCGACGGTCGTGGTAGGCCACGTTTCGTTCTCGTAGGTTGTTGATGCATTTGGAGTCGCATGAGGAAAGTTTGGTACTTGAAATTGATCCATCTGAAGTAAATCGTCTTTTATCCTATTCTTTCACTGATACTTGAGAAACGATTTCTCCTTTTTGTGCATCTGTGAGAATTCTGTAACAAAAGTAAGAACTATTTACACTGTATAACGTCCACAAGATTTATAGAAGATCCAAAGATAAGCTGCAGATCTTTGAAATCTGATCGTGAGATTTCAAGTTTCGCATTGCAAGAAATTGCCAAAAATTTACCATATCATTATCGTTGTCTAAATTGATAAAGATTATGCTGGAGCAATTTAAAAACGTCCCGGCACAAATTGATTAAGGGTAAGAAAAAGTCTAAGTTATTAGAATACATCCCCCTGAAAAAAAAAAAATAAATTGCCCGAGAAACAAACTTGCTATGATGTCAATCTTTACTTATATAGCCTGAGCTCTGTAGCCATTGCAACTTAAAGAAGACGTACATAATGCATTTATTCTTTTCTTGAAAGGTATTTACTTATCACCTGCTCATATAGTAAAGAAATTCGACGATATATCGGGCACAATATTCGACACATCAGGATAGAATGAAATATATGCCCACATCTAAAATGCTGCTTGTCCTTACGCTTTCATCATTTTTCTGTGGGCTTGTGGTGTCTATAGGTTACATGCACATAGGCCCGAATTCTCAAAGCTTAGTTATTCCGGGGAATAAGTTATTCCGGGAAATTAATCGCGTCATTTTACGTCACGAGGGCCTGATTTGCATAAGAGGCGTAATAAATCGGCGGTATAAGCGGTGTAATAAAGTTATTCCACCTTTGAGAATTCGGGTCCCAAAGTCTAAGACTATATATAGATGACGTTCCTTTCTATAGAACCACGATAGTTGCAGATTGATGCTTTGTGCTCCCTGATCTGTTTTTCTACCCGCATTTCTTTCCCTATAGTCTAAGAGTCGGTGGAAAAAAAAATCCTGTCAATCCCTTTGCTGCATTTCTTTGGACCAAGGTATGAAATAATGATTACTAAAAATTGATCAATCTTGTTCCCGCCTATTATATCAGCTTGCAAATTGGCTTGAAAACGACCGGAGGTTATCAATAATCCCATTGGGGATATTGACAGAGCAAATCCAAGCTGAAGTTATCGTTGAAACATTGTTAAGTAATGATTGCAGGCCTTAATCATTAATGATGCTATTTTAGGGAGAGTTCTAAATTAATGATCACCACGAAATTATCACAGCTTGAGTCTTCGTCTTCTCGCAGATTAACTTCCCAGGTCATTTTGTTGTGACTATTTTGAATAGCGGCATATGATCATTTATCATCACGGAGCTACTACAATACGAGTATAGAAACTCCATAATATCATCCAGACTTAATTCATATTTCACACACACACACACAAACGCTCTTGCCAAGAACATCGGAGAGAGCGATAGCTACGGTTGACCGCTAACGATCCTGGCTAATCAGTGATTATCTCCCGCGTAAAAATTCAGTTGCTTTCATGCATGCTTCGCTGTGATTTTAACATAAATATATACTATGCGCATGACGCAGATTGCAACAAGTGCACGTCTGTCTTTGTCGAACTATTCTACTACATGTATTATTATTTTCTAACTAAGAAAAGGTTGTTGGGTGAATTTCTACGCGGTCAAATAGAATAGGACATGGATAAATCTATTTTTAACCGTCACGGTATACATATTTGTCAATGATGCTTCAATGGTGATGAATATCATTGCATATACATGATTATGTGGGTAAAAGTCATTATATATCATTTTAATAACAGTAACATCAAACTTGAATGTTGTTTGTATGCCGATGATGGCATGTTTCAGATATTGTGATTAGCCTACAATGCTGATGGCATAATTATGAGAATTTTGATTTGTAATCTAAGTTTCTACTGCTTTTTCAGCGCCATTCTATATCAATTTGCAATTCCTCCACCTGCTTATAGAGGCTTTTTCAAATCAGATTTGAGTTAGCTGTTTCCGGCTGCAAAACAAGGCCGAATAATCTTCATTATTATTTTGTATTTGGGGAAAAATCCTGTCTTATAGGCATTCTCTGCATGAAGTTTTGAATACATATGCGAGCCCATGTACATGTGTATTGAATGAATGCAGCAATATTAGTAGAATACAGCAGTGAAAGTCTGGGGGAAGATCGGACAATCCGTTCAAAAGTTATGAATTTTTAAAGTGTCTGCGCAGTCACTGCTGGATGAGAAGACTACTACAGTGTATGATGTAACATGCGTGGAACGATATATAATGAAAATATAAAGAGAATTTCACAAAATTTTAATTTGTGAAAAAAAGTGCACATTTCCTCGACTTGTCAGTGACGTATATGTTAAAGGGTGTGTACAGTTCTGGTCTAGGTGAGGATTTAGCTTTTAACATTTTGCGAGATTTTCAGAAACCACTCTATGAGACTGATGTCAAAGAGCATGCAATATTAAGGGGTATCAAAAGTTTATTTGATGAAAATCGGTTTTGAAATGGCTGAGATATCCAAAAACAAGGTGAAAAAAAAGATCCTAATATCATTATCACTTTTTTGGATATCTCAGCCATTTGAAAACCAATTTTTATCAAATAAACATTGAATCCTTCTTAAAATTGCATGCTCTTTCATATTTGATAAGAGGTTTCTCATTATCTCACTTAGAAATGTAAACAACATGAATCCCCACCTCAACCAGTACTGTACAGCCCCTTTAAGGATAATATTATTCCCCCTGCCTTCTGAAAGAGGCAAGTCAAGTGTTCTTTTATTATGCGAGAAAAGTGAAAATATGTTGAATTTTCTTTATATTTTCTTTATATCGTTGTACACATGTGACATCACAAGCTGTAGTAGTCTTCTCATCCAGCAGTGACTTAACAGAAACTTCAAAAATTCATATATTTTGAACGGATTGTCCGATTTTCCTCAAACCCTCACTGATGTGTTCTACTAATATTGGTGCATTCACTCAATCCACATGTCTATGAAGGTGGACTTGTCCTTTGATATTAATAGCCTCCCGTTTTACATAATTCCCATAGAGTTGATGTGTACACGGCTGGTTCCAGTAAGCGTCCGGTTGCTGGCTAATCTAGTATACAGTGAGTCAAAGTTTTTTGTTTTATTTTTATAGACGCCATACATAAAACTTTGAAATTGTAAATCTATAGAAAACGGTTTTGATTTAGTTAAACTAAAACAGTTAATTCAGATCATGGTTTGCAAATTGGGCCAGTTTACTGTGCATGAGAAGTAAAAGAATCACTTCAAATTGCAGCGAATAGAGTGTTACAACTTGACAGTAATTATGATCATGATGATGGTGATGGTGATGATGATGATAATAATGATGATGAAGATAATAATAATAATAATAATAATAATAACAATAACAATAATGACAATAGACGATGAAAACTCACATACCAGATGAGATCACATCAGTCCCAATCATCAGTTCGACGAAACGCGGCGTGATTAATATACTTATTCGTCAGCTGGCAATTTGGAATTGCTTCTTTCTTGCACGATTTTCAATTAAATGATAATACATCGTCTCTTTGTCCTAACAGAACATTGTCATGAGTCTGACACATTTTCGTATACCTCATTTTTATATCATACGTTTTATATTTCACTCTTAACGTATCGAATAGAAGACGTGGAAGAAGGTGGGTGATGCAACAAACAAAAAGTCGCAGTAAATCAATATAAAAAGAGCGAAAACAAAGGAATGTAGCCTGGATAAGTAAAAAAAAAAGATGTCATTCTTTGATCTAATCAGCTTTTCTTTGAAATTTACTTTTGACTTGTAAACAATCTGATATAAACGACCAAAAAAGGGATACATGTATTAAGCGTAACATGTCGATTGATCTTACCGTGCGAGAGGTTCCGCATCCAACGAAGTGTCTGCGGCAGCTGATCCTCACACGAAACTGACGCAGGTTGGAACATTGTGTTGAGGCTGGTACTCATGCAGTCAAGAAGGAGATTGGGGGGGGGGGGGGCGTTGGGCGAGAGAAGACAAGGAGGGAGAGATCTATAGGTAAAGAGGGGGAGGGGGAGAGAGTATGGATGAGAGACAACAATGCATTTACGTCACAATGAGATCAAGTGAGGCGAATGGCACTTCAGATATGAATTAAGAAAGAGGGAAGCGTATCAAAAAACAAACAAAACAAAAACGCAGTGTAGTCTTCTCAATATTATTATTTCTCTAAATGGTTCAGAAATTCTGAATTGGTAAACATTTTGAAAACTTTCATCGGTACCACAATAGTCAAATGACCGTCCTATACCATACTGAGGAAAGCAAGTTTAAAAGATCACATTTTGTATACGGATTGATAACTTATTAAAACCGTGAACCTTTACAACGGATAACATGTTCATCAATAATTGCTTATTTTGACTTCACCGCTGTTATTCATTTGTCATTATTCGTTTTTGTGGGGTTTTTTTTTTATAATAGAGGCAAGTTTGATCAGCATTTTTCAGTATCTTTAAGATTAATCATCTTATTCCTGAATTTTCCTTGGTTCAAATGCCAGATTACGTCAGCAAGCCATTGATCAAGGGTTACGCCCTTGCAGCGCAGCGATTTATGGAAGACGTATGTAATTACACTCGATGAGCTCGCTCGGTACTTATAATACTTGGCAAAGTGCGGCGATAACGTTGTATACTGTCAGGGAATGCATTTTGATATACTAGTATACGCATCAAGTATACGGACATGAGTTTTTTATTTGTATATTTTGTTCTATAACAATGTCTTCTGATTCAATTCAATTCACTTCAGTTCAATTCAATTCAATTCAATTCAATTCAATTCTTTATTTTTCCATCAATGATAGGAAATACATAATACCAGGTGATACATAAACAATTTGGAAAGACAAATAATACAAACTACATGTTCGAGATAATACAGTATTATAGCGAAAAGTGTGAGTGTCCGTCATAACTGTAATCTTCATAAACTAAAAATGATGACAACAATTTTATAACAACGATAACAAAATGATGAAAATAATGTAAGCTAGAAAGTTGGAGGCTCTTGGAGAGCTCAAACATCACACTGTGTTTTGGGCGCCAGAGACTGGACCTTGTTTTGCCGTCGGCCCAATACTTTTCTGATGGTTGACTTCGAGAGTGCTGACTCCGAATCTGGATGATGCAACTCCAACGTCATTGAGGCTTCTGAGATATTCTAAAAGCTCGCCGAAGCAGTGGCGTATCTAGGGGGGGGGGGGGCAAGGGGGGCACGTGCCCCGGGCGCCACTCCTTGGGGGCGAAAAAAAAAACGAAAAAAAAAACGAAGAAGAAGAAGAAAAAAAGGAAAAAAAAAACGAAGAAGAAGAAGAAGAAAAAAAAAAAAGAAAAGGAGAAGAAGAAGGAAAAAAAAACTCGCCCGGAAGGGGGGAGGGAGAATGGTGGGGGGGGGGGGGGGGCAGAAAACCAAATCAAACAAGATAAAAACAAAACATGATGATGACGCGGACAAAATGACAATGTTTATTGTGTTCACACAAAAATTCCATGTTCTGTGAGCTGAAATACAAAAATTTTCGGCTCGCTCGCTGCGCTCGCTCGCCAAAATTTATATAAAAAAGAAGGTAAGAACAAAATGTGATGATGACAAAATGACAGTGTCTATTGTGTTCACACATGTCATGTCATTTTGTATTTAGCAGGCAAAATGTTTCACGGAGCAGCGGCTGCAATTTCGTTCTGAAGCGATCGCCAATTGGATCAAAAGAAGGCGCCAACGGTTTCGAACATACGGGGGGGGGGGGGCGCAAAAAACCCCGAATCAAACAAGATAACGACAAAACGTAATGATGACGCGGAAATATACAAATTTTGGCTCACTCGCTCGTACTAATTTAGAGTATTTTTTTCAAGTACTCATTTTGTTGGTATAAATCGTTATCTATTAAGGCCGTCACTATATCTACTGCTTTATTCCTTTTTTTCATTTAATGTTCATGTTCAAACTCTTATTACGTAAGACCGACCGCCTTTAATCACAGTGCACTGCGAACATGGGTGTCGTGGTCAAAGTGGTTTTCGTGTACTTGTGAAAAGAATCGCTCTTTGTTTTTTGTTTTTTTTTCTCTCTCTCTCTCCCTATAGGTCTTTAGTTAAGACAACTAAATACCCAAGTTTGTTAATGCGTATCATTGACGCTTCGAGCTTAAGCATTTTCTTTTCATGAGCCTTAGACTTCCGGGGGGGGGGGGGGGGTATCGCCGCTGGGGTGACGGGACCTCGCATCTGAAATTTTGGTGAAAATGACTCTTCTGGATTAATGGTCAGATAATGCATGGGTTAAGTAATGTCCGGTTTCAATTTTAACTGTTTTACTCCAAAAATTGAAGCCACCACGGCAGGTCAAATGAAAGGCTTTCCCATTCACTCTAGTGCTTTGGCCGCCATGTTTTCTGGCTCTCCTGAACATTTGACATTTTGTTGATGCGAGGTCTGGCGCCCGACGTTATGCTCCATGTTCAACATCTAATTTCGATTTATTACGTAAAACTGACCGCCTTTCAGTTCAGTGCACTGGATTTTGTTTTTCTCTTTTCTTCTTCTTTTTGTTAATGCGGTATTTGAGAGTTCGCTGCCCTGTGAGTTCCATGACAAATATGGAAAGGG
Source organism: Diadema setosum (assembly GCF_964275005.1). Taxonomy (NCBI): domain Eukaryota; kingdom Metazoa; phylum Echinodermata; class Echinoidea; order Diadematoida; family Diadematidae; genus Diadema; species Diadema setosum. Next base: position 8,575,147 of record NC_092703.1, on the reverse strand, counting down.
ACTTTCTTGTGCTTTTTTCGTTCTTTCCTCTGTGTACCTGCAACAACAACTATAAATTTGTTTAAGTGCATATTATTACTGGCGCTCCGAGCATTCTTTCTCCAAGCGCTTGAGAATTCCAGGCTTCTTGGGCTTGGTTCAGTTCATTTTTCTCGTTCATTGCGTATGTACTACATCTATTAAATGCTGATTTATTACGTAAGGTTGACCGCCTTACACTTCAGCGCACTTCAGCGCACTCGATCTTCTTTGTGATTATTGTCATATAATTGAGAGTTCACTGCCCGATAAGCCCCTTGGCAAGAGTGTAGAAAGGAATCCCTCTAGTTCGTTTTGTCTTTATATACCAACATCAGGAACTCCAAGTTTGTCTTTGTGTATTCTTAGCGCTCAGAGTATTCACTCTCTCTCTTGAGACTTTCAGGCTTGGCTGCTTCTCTTTTTTTTTTTTCCTCTCTCTTTTTTTTTTCTCTCTCTCTCTTACATTTAATGTTCATGTGCAAATCATTATCACGTAAGACCGACCGCCCTTCATTTATGTGTGATTATTTAGGCGGTCTTAGGCTACTTGACAATTCGGATGTATCGAGAGTTCACTGCTCCAATGACAACTTCAATGGCCTCAAATAAGCATAGCATTTCGGAAGACAAGCTGAAGTCAATAAACACAGGTCTCGTATTTGTTATCCTTTTATGTAGATATCATGACTACAGGGACCATACCTTTTATTTGAATAATTTTGAAAAGAATGGCCTGATGTTGCTGTTGATCTCTCTTTTTCTATTTCATTGGGCCTTTGTGTATTGCAGTTGTGCATTGCCATTGATCCACCTGGGGTTATTGCTAGACATTCAGTAAAGCTTTGAGAGCAATTTTGAGAAAGCTGTCGTTGTTGTTTTTTTCACACACTGTCCGATAATTTTGAAATAAATACGTTTTATTCAGTAATTTTATTACGTTATAAACAGCAAACAACTGAGGGCTTGAATTTAAATTATTTGTTAATGTTTGATTCCAATCGGATGTGTTGGCTGGGTGTGCTTCGAGTTATTTGAGTTGCACACCTTTACTAAAATGTTATGTATATTTGTGGAAAATAGTCTTCTATAGTATAAGGTCTTTGAGAATAGCTTTGTTCTTGTTCTTGTTTTCTATAACAATGTCATCTTATTTGACTATGCTCTATAGGAGCACTGGACAACCTATGTCACGGGCAGATGACTTCCGGATACAATGGCGGATCCAGAGAAGACTGCACCGGGCGCACGCCCCCCCCCCCCCCCCCCCTTCATACTTTGTTAAAACAAAAGACAGAAAAAGAAAACGGGGGAGGGGTGCATGCACCCCCTTTTATTATCGCAAATTTCTGGATCCGCCCGGGAATATATCATTGTTACTTTGGTACAGGCATTGAACTCAGAAATTAACAATTGGACAGGTCTCTGTATAGTGTGTTCGTAATGAGACTTCGTTAATATGATGTGTGAACTGAGATGTAAATGACAGAGGGGCGTGGTTCGGTGAACCCCTGCCCAGATGCACTGAAATCTAACGATACATTTGACAATATACTGGCAACAAACGCTTTGATCTTGTTCAGTTTTGAGATGGAACAATAACTGTCACATACCGAAGGTTTACAATACATGCACCAGTGAACGCATTCTCGTCAAGTTTGTGTGTTGGGTGACGGAGTAGCGTGGCGTGACGAGGCTCGACCAATGAAAAGCTTCAGCCTAGCCCATACGAGCAAGTGTAACATCGGGTTCACTGGCAACTTCCATCCAGTGCACTAACTGAATACTGTACTCACAAAAAAAAAAAAAAAAAAAGATTGTAAATGCATTATTCGGAGTCTATCTTACCTGACCAGTTTTGACATACTTTTCTTGGGGAGGGGGGGGGGGGGGCAGGGAGAGCGATGATTGGGTTTAGTTTTTAGGAAATGTACCTTGGTTATGAGTCGATAGGTATGTGTTGTTTGTGGTGTTTGTCTTGTTCTTGTCTACTGTTTGTCCTTTGCTCTCTTGTAATTCTCCGGTATTTACGTTTTCTTTCTTATTTCTACTTCTACCACTTTTTCTGTTCCTTCCTCCTCCTTCTCGTCCTCTTACATTCTTTTATGCTCTCTCTTATCTCATCCTCCTGGGGTCTCTGCCATGCATGCTCGAACGCACACTGGCGCTCGATGGCACCGAGTACGTCCTATTTCTTTCTGACTCCTAGATGATGCGAGTCGAAGACTTTGCCTTTCATTCATTAAACAGTGATGAGTTCTTTGAAATGTTCAGTAATAACACGGAAACACAGGCAAATAATGACCCCTCTAGTAAAGATTATCAGTTACCTTTTAATTTTTATGAGGATAGTGTTAATTTTTGTCAGAATAACAATGAACAATATCCAAGTTCAGAATATTTCACTATTAACAATATCAAATCTTTCGTTGAAGGTAATGATTGTGACAATAATTTGTCTTTAATGCATCTGAATATAAGGAGTTTGGATCATAATTTTGATAATTTTCGCTTATTTATAGATGGCACTCATGGATCCTTTTTTAATGTAATAGGTCTTAGTGAAACATGGACCACTCATGGATCTACTTCTATGTTCTCACTCCCAGGTTATGATTTCATACATAATAGTAGAAATCAGAGAATGGGCGGAGGCGTTGCCTTATATGTAAAACAAAATCTGGATTATGTTATTCATGATGAATTGAACTGTATGAGTGAAATTGTTGAATCACTTGTTATTGAAATTAAGGTCCCTAATTCAAAGAATGTAATTGTGTCAGTATTATATAGACCTCCTAATTCAAATATCTATGATTTTTTTGACCACGTACAATCCTTATTATCAAACCCAACTTTTAATAATAAAGATTGTTTTATTATGGGAGATTTTAATGTTGATTTATCAAAATTTCAGACTTTAAACAATGCCCAAAATTTTCTGGATATAATGACTTCCTCGTCTTTTTTACCGCTTATAACAAAACCAACTCGTGTTACCAATCATTCTGCAACACTTATCGACAATATATTTTGTAACATCAGCCCTTTACCTGTCTCTGGAATTATTTTATCAGATTTAACTGACCATTATCCCATCTTCACTTATATACCCCTTAACCGTAGAATTTCTTTAAAGCCTCCTATGGTAAGTTTCCGGAAAATAACACCTGACAATATAGTTAGGTTACAAGACGAGCTAAACAGAGTGGACTGGACTGATGTATATGATAAAGAGGATCCAACTGAATCTTATGATTTGTTTATGCAAACGCTAATTTCCATTTTGGATAAACATGTTCCCATTGTTAGAAAAAAATGTAACAATTACAAAAGATATCCTAGGCTGCCTTGGATATCTAAATCTTTGTTACGATCGATTAACCGTAAGAATAATTTGTATTATGTTGATAAACTTAAACGCACTCAGCAATCTCATTATAGATATACTTCATATAAGAATGTTCTCACGCAAGTAATACGATGCGAGAAACGTAAATATTTCATTAATCAGTTATCTTTGTTTAAACATGATATTCAAAATACGTGGAAAATTATTAATACAGCTATTAATAAAAATACGGAGAAACCGCGTATTACCACAATCAAACATAACAATTTGATTATCGATGATGCTACATCCATTTCAAATATTTTTAATCAGTATTTTTCACAAATTGGCAATAATCTTGCTCACAATGTTCCGGATAGTCAAAAGAATTTTTTTGATTTTTTACAAACTCGTAATCCTAACTCACTGTTTTTTGTTCCTTTAGAGAGAAATGAATTGTTAGATATTGTTCAGAATTTGAAAAACAAGAAAAGTGCCGGGTATGACAGTATTGATAATGTTCTTTTGAAAAATATTATCAATTCTATTGTTGATCCATTAGTACACGTCTTTAATTTGTCTTTGTGTAACGGAGTTGTCCCTGAGGATATGAAAATTTCTAAAGTAGTTCCTATTTATAAAAAAGGGGATAGGGAAGATGTTTGCAATTATCGACCTATATCTTTGTTGACTTCTATTTCGAAATTACTTGAAAAAGTTGTTCATTTTAGATTATTGAAGTTTTTGGATATTCATAAAATAATTTCTGATTATCAGTTTGGTTTCCGGCAAAACCACAACACCTCCCACGCAATACTTACCTTTTTAGATAAAGTTTCAAAAGCTATTGATCAATTTCATCATACAATCGGCGTTTTCCTGGACTACTCCAAGGCCTTTGATACCATTGACCACAATATACTTTTTTATAAATTATCATATTATGGTATCCGAGGAAAGGCCTTGGAGTGGTTTAGAAGTTACCTTTCTAACCGTAAGCAATTTGTTTATGTTAATGGGCATACATCTGTCATGCAAAATGTTAATTGTGGAGTGCCTCAAGGAAGTTTGCTTGGACCTCTTTTATTCATCCTTTACATTAACGACATGCCGAATTCATCAAGTATTCTTTCCTTTCTATTATTTGCTGATGATTCTAATGTTTTTTTGTCACATTCTGATCCTAATATGTTAATTGATGTTTTAAATGTTGAACTGGATAAATTACTTCAATGGATAAGAGCAAATAAATTGTCCATAAATATTAAAAAAACTAAATGTATGATTTTTAGTAACTCTTTAGAAAATGTACCTAGAAATGTATATCTGAATGATACAGTTATTGAAGAAGTTTCTTCAATTAAATTCCTAGGTTTGATTATTGACCGTAAACTTACTTGGAATTTACATATTGATTCCATAAGCCGTATCATTTCAAGAAATATAGGTGTTATAAATAAAGTTAAATTTTGTTTACCCAAAAATGTTCTTTTAATGTTATATTCATCTCTGATTTTACCTTATTTGAATTATGGTATACTCGCCTGGGGAAACACACATTCTTCTCATTTGGAAAGATTACTTTTGTTACAGAAAAAAGCTCTTCGCATTATTTGCAATGAATCGTGGAGAAGTCATACTGATGTGTTATTCCATGAAAACAAAATCTTAAAAGTTAAGGATTTGTATTTGTTACACCTAGGACAATTCATGTACAAACTTACCAATAATTCTCTCCCATTTGTGTTTGAGTCCATGTTCACTAAAAATAGATCTGTTCATTTTTATCCTACCCGGCAATCCAACTCATTTCATTTGCCATTAACTAGGACTATGTTTGCTAAATCCATGTTTTCTTTTACTGGCCCCAAATTTTGGAACACTCTCGATAATAGTGTGAAACAAGTTCTAAGTTTAAACACATTCACATTTAAACTGAAGAAGTTGTTCTTAAATTCTTATATAGTTGAATGAGTTATATTTTAATTAGCCTTAATTCTGAGCTCTCTTTTATATTCGTTATATTCACTCTTTTCTTTTATCTATTCCTTTCCTACATTATGTACATATACCTCGGTGATCCACCGCATCATGTGCCTCGCGTGTGCTGGTATAGACCCTTCGTCTCTTCTCCTTTCTCGCCTTTCCCTGTCCTCTTGTCTCTTTCTGTTTCTTCTTTCAAAATAATTTCCTCTTTTCCTCTTTTTCCTTTACTGTGTTTTGTTTTTTTCTCTCTATCTTTCTCTTTACAAGAGAGGTTGCTTGTGTTTGTTTGTCCTTTTGTTTGTTTGTTTGTTTGTTCATATGTATAGGTCTGTAAGTGTTGTACACCGATATATTAGGTCTAGCTAATTGCTTTTTGATGTTATTTAGTCTTTTTGTCCACGAGGAGACTGCAAAATACAAGCTTAGCTTTTTAGCATGTCTCCTCCATTTCCTGCAACTTTAGTTTCAATTCAATTTTCATTGTTTACTTTGCTTTTGTGATGCGTAGTATTGTCAACTTCACGTAATTTTCTTTGTTACTACATTGCATTGATGTTGTGTTATTTTGTGTATGAAAATGTTGTTGGAAATGAAATAAATGAAATGAATGAAATGAAATGAATCTTGATTAGAATTGTAAGATTTGATAAGCAAAAAATGACAAGAGTTTCATGATTTGTAAGCTGAAATACAAAAATTTTCGGCTCGCTCGCTGCGCTCGCTCGCCAAAATTTGTATAAAAAAAGAGAAGAAGATAAGAACAAAACGTGACGATGACGTAGACAAAATGATAATGGCTATTGTGTTCACTCATGTCATTTTATATTTAGCAGGAAAAATGTTACACGGAGCAGCGACTGCAATTTCATTCTTTCTGAAGCGATCGCCGATTGGATCAAAAGAGGACGCCAACGGTTTCGAACATACGGGGGAGGGGGGCGCAAAAAAAAAGATAAGAAAAAAACGTAATGATGTCGCAGAAATATACAAATTTGGGCTCACTCGCTCGTACTAATTCAGAGTATCTTTTCAAGTCCTCAGTTTGTTGGTATAAATCGTTATCTATAAGGTTGTCACTATAATTGTGAGATTTAATAAGCAAAAAATGACAAGAATTCCATGTTTTGTAAGCTGAAACACAAAAATTTTCGGCTCGCTCGTTGCGCTCGCTCACCAGAATTTATATAAAAAAAGATAAGAACAATACGTGATGATGACCAGGACATATACAAATTTCAGCTCACTCGCGCGCACTAATTTAAAGTATTTTTTTAAAGTCCTCAGTTTTTTGGTATAAATCGTTATCTATAAGGCCGTCACTATATCTTGATTAGAATTGTAAGATTTGGTAAGCAAAAAATGACAAGAATTCCATGTTTTGTAAGCTGAAAAACAAAAGTTTTCGGCTCGCTCGCTGCGCTCGCTCGCCAAAATCTATCAAAATTCATTACATTTAAATCACCCTCAAAAGATCCCTTTTAAGTGCCTGAAAAAGCATCATGTGGACTTTGTTTAAAGTCCCTACCGGGTGGTGGTGGGGTTGAACACTTTTTCAGAAATTAGGGGCGCAATTTTCGTGCTTGCCCCGGGCGCCGTTTTCCCTAGATACGCCACTGCGCCGAAGTGGCTTTACCATTATCTATGAAGTGATATACAATTTCTATAAGAATGGTGAAAATCATGTGTTTTGATGTGGTGTTTGTTTGTTGTTGTTGTTGTTTTTTTTTTCATGGGACGATGTGTACACACCAATGATCCATATTTCGATTCACATGCCGTATTTGAGCAAGGTATTATTCATCTTGACAAATCAGCCAATACAAGAAACACATGCAGAAACGGCAGCTTATAATTATTGTAACGCAATGGTCAATGGATCATGCCTATAAAAGGCATTCAAAGTTTGCTAAGATGGCTACCAAGATGTAAAATTCCTCCATTTTAGTTATAGTGTTTTCTAATTGGGATATAATGCTAGTATGAAAGCGAAAGAAGACACATTCTAGGTTAATTATAACTAATCCTTTTATAATTGGACAACTGGTTTCTTACTCTCGTAAAACTCATCGTATGTCATTTGAAATTCCTGCTACCATGGCGTCTTCCATAAAATAATCTTGCTGGAGTAATTACTAGGCCTACATCATTGAGCACAACCATAACATCAAAAAGTACTATATAGACTGTTCTTTAATCGGTAATTTCTGCAACCATTCCAGCTGATGCTTACTGCGTTGTAGTCATAAGCGAGCTTTAGAACTGCGACAGTGATTAGACAAAGAAGAAGAAGAAGAAGAAGAAGAAGAAGAAGAAGAAGAAGAAGAGAAAGAAAGGAATTGTGCATCATGTGCTAGACACCTGTTTCCATTGTCCAAAGACTGCGTCGTCTTAGGCCGTGTTAATGCTTCCCCTTTTCGGGCAAGAATCAGCGTTTTGATACGCGTTTAGTTCAAAACGGGGTTGCGTCCTCGATCATTTCGATGTTTCAAAACGTCGTTTCAAAACGCACAAAATAGTGCGTTTACGATTGGCGTTCGTACAGAAACGCTGTTCGAGGGGACCGCAGCACGTATGCTATTGAGCCGATCCGGCAAGATATATTTGCGTTCCGAAGGTGTCTCGTGAGTGCGAGATTTTGTGAGAGTTTGACAGGGTTATGGTTTTCACAGTGTAGGGCTCACACCTGTAAATAAAATGGAATGTCCCAGACCCCTTCACAAATTCGTACCAAAGATACCAAAATAGATGAAGAAAAAAATAATTAAAAATCATTAATGCAGTTTGGCATAAAACTGAGCTGCAGATATTGAGTATGAATTCCTCTACAAACTCCATTTTGGTTTGAAGATGAAAGCTTTTCTCATGGAATTTGAAGGGGCTATATTTCATTGGGTGCGTGTACGGAAAATAGGTGATTTTTTGAGTGAAAAGAACTCGTAGTCATGGCTTTGCGGACCCTTGGACAGAGTTACAGCCAAAGAACCTGCCTTGGAAATTTGATGGATGACAGGGTATATAGCTCACTTATCCAGATAGTGAAGATGAAACACCTCATTTCTCCCAGCTATTTTTCAGAATTTTTTGAATTTTGAATTTTAACACGTTTCTATGGGGAATTATTTACCCGTGTGAGCCCTGTAGCGACTTGTACATACATTCATCATGGTTACAAGTCACGGTAAGTTGTTCTCCAGACTTTGATCTTTATTTTGATACCGAATTGGCGCATAATATCGGTTCTATCATGACGATATAATCAGTTGAATTTGCGTAAATTTTACCTGCTTTTCACGGAAGATTTTGTCGTCTAAAGTTCGTTTTTGGTTCCTGACCGGATTAAGAAACTGTTGTTTCTGATTTTGGCTTTCTCGTAGAGAGGAAACTTAACCACCTTCCTGCTTAGATGCTAATCATTCATTATTGTAGTCAAGGAGACGGCAAGCATGCGCTATGCACGCACGTGGCATGCCTCCTCAGCGTATTAAAACGACGTAATGCAAGCGCTGAATGCAAGCGCTGTCCAATGAGAGAGCTTACTCTTGAGATTGCACGATTTCAAGCTGACCAGCACTGACATCGATGTATATTTTACTGGTTCCTGACCGGATTAAGCAACAAATTGTCAAGATATTTACATGGATACAAAGATTAAGAGATGGACTTCCAAATAATGCATTTTCATTGAGACGTAAGGTAATTTTTTTTTTTTGACGTCTTGAACGTGTACTACACAAATTACTTTTTTCATCATTTTTCAAGCTCAAATTACGCTATGATATTTTTCATTTACAATAATTTGAGTAACATGTGACGATAGCTTACATATTTTCCTTGAATTTGATACCAAATTTGAGAATATAAGGTGTAGTTTTGTTGCCGAAAGCCCAAGGACAAAATCCCCTTACGCAGCTTATTACGTATGCAAGCCTCGAGCGGGCTTGCATACGAGTTGAAATGCGAGCGAATTATCGGGTGCTGCGGTCTGACTGCTTATAGCGTTCGCGTTGTAGCTCTAAAAAGCTCGCTGATTTGTAGCAAGTAGACTACTCATGAAAAAAGGCCATGTGATTATGGTCCAATGTCTTAACAAAATAATTTTGGATGAAAGTGATTAATTCCTTTTCCTATTTTACACCATATACCACCAGCAAACATTGTACAGTTCTATGATGTGTATGTAAGGAAGGTGTCAGTGCAAAGGGAGAATTGCAATTTACATGGACACGATTGTATTAGCATCAGCTTGCCGTATCAGATTCCATTAATTTTATGACAGGGCGGTTTTCGGATGTGTTACAACACTGTTGCATGCACAGGTTATGTGAGAGTCAGCGCTTGTTACATACCGTAAATGACTCAAACTTGTCAACCTCCTGAAACATTCCATGCAGCAGACAGCTTTTCTAAATTTCATGCTTTGGGTGCAAAAGGGAATAAGTAAGTTTTTTTCCGATGCTCTGCATTTGTATGATAATCATCAACGCAATGATTTATACAGAGCTAGGTGCGCAACAACATCCAATAGCAGCTATAGATCCGGATCATGGTTTGGATCCCCATTATAATCAGCAGATCAATCCTGATCATTGATTAAATCCATTTATAACCTCTTGAGTGATATTGCTGACTTATACAAACACTCAATGAAAATTTCAGAAAATACACGCAACCTCACATTTTTGTTCTCTGTAAACTTCCGCACTAATAACCTGAAATCTTATAGTCTATATTGTTATCATAAGGAGACTGGGTATACCAAGAGCACAACACAATTTCCCTCTTACTCGTCATTTCATCTAGGAGACCACTTGAGTAACGTGCCCTTTGATGAGACAATAATTGTTTCTTCGATTGTCTTACTGTATAATGCCACAATAATATTATGTGAACGTAATGAAGTACTTACCGTGCAGGAGCCGTTTACAATTTGACCTGTTTTGCGGGGGAAATTATGGTTATACAAGGCAGAAAGGCAGAGGTTTTATTCAATATCAGGCATGAAATGAATCCCACGAAACTTTAAATTTAGCATGTTTAACAATCACTTTATCATGATTAAGATGAGGGATGGTGTTCCACGCCCCATATCTTTCAGTTGTTAAGATTATGATTTCATGATAATATAGAAACTACAAATTGTCCCTTTATGTATAAAAATTATCGTCGCTATACTCATAGGTAGTCCTACTTGCAACAACCATAAGGTTATACGAAAGATAATTTGTTCCTTTTCTTTTCATGTAAAAAAAGGACATTTAGTGATAATATGCGTGCAGGTTATAATAACAGGAAACTTACGAGGTATTTGCATGGGACACCATCACCGTCAACTACATGACAGTCTGCATAATAATTATTATGATTCCAAATATGCATACATGGCCGGCGTTTTCAAAGTGGGAGGGGCCACTTCCGTGTTTCATGGGAAAAAAAAGAAAAAAAAAAAGGCCTTCATCGCAACACCGGGTGCTTTTTGTGGGTTTCTTCAGCTGTCAAGCAAAAAAAAAAAAAAGAAAAAAAAAACGTTCTATTTTTTTTTTTGCAAAAATGTGTGTATGGGGGGGGGGGGAGGGAGGGGAGGGGACCCCCCCCCCCCCCCCGTTCCTCCGTCCCTGGTGTAAACTTAAAGTGAACAATCTCATTTCTCTTTAGAGCGTGTATACTATGTTTCATTATTTATGATCTGCTATCTAAAATCCGTGTGTGCATCAATAATGTACGTGGTTCGGAAGGAGGAGGAAGAGGAGGAGAAGGAGGAGAAGGAGGAAAAGAAGACGTTTCCATGGCAATGATGATCCTGACACTGCTACTCCTACACACTGATATCATGTCAGCATATAGCGTGTTTGAAAAAAGTTGAAAGGCAGCATGGTCAGTAATGAAAATTGTAGGACTTACGCATCTCCATGCATGGACTGCATGATCTTTAAAAAACAAAAACAAAAAGCAGCTAATCGAGAAAACCGGTGGGATTCCAACCTCTCCCACTGATATTAATATTGTTTAGCATGCTCATGTCCCAAATTAAGATGAATGGCTCTCAGTGAAGTATAGCGCGAAACTACATGCACAAAATTACTACTCCACGCCTGAGGAATATAGGATTGCCTTTTTTTTTCACAATTTGGCAGAATTTTATACTCTCGGTCGCCACGAAATCGCGAACAGCGACAGTATTGCTGAGATTGTCGTGTGTTTATATACAGGGGATTTGTTTACATCAAACGTATACAAACTGATATATAGGCAGATGAAGTAGATATGAAAGTTTGAGAAAATAAAGTGCCCTATCCATTCATTATTCCCTAAATGCAAACTGCATGCACAAATCGAGAATGGCATGGTCTTATGAATTTTGGATATTTTGCTAACATTTATAAGAAAAACGAAACTTTTTTTTCTCTCATTTAACAAAAGTTTAACAGCTATGTGACGATTACCCATTGAAATCTCATCATTGCTTATGAGTAATTCGATAAATTATCACTAGATGAGAAGAATAAGGTTTGTATCTCCGCAGTTCTGACCCGCCACCAACGTAAACGTATGTATTTACGGAATTCTTAACCCAAGCGTATAGGTCTACTCGTCATGCTCACTATATTATTAGGATACCTCTTTCATTAATTCAATACGGATTGTATATAATACTAAAGATATTTGATCCTGAAATAGTTGCGGGACCAGGGTGATCCGCAGAACGCAAAATATTGCGGATTATTTCTAAGTTGCGTTCAAAGATGATTTTTTTTTGTTTTGTTTTTTGTTTTTTTTTTCATGGGAGGGGAGCGTGCAGTGCATGACAGTTTGTTATTCCGAAGAATTCCGAAGGTTCATCATTCCGAAGGTTCGTTCGATCCGAAGATACTGGAAAAGGATCGTTATTCCGAAGGTTCATTAGTTAAGCCGAAAGGATTGAAGAGTTTCCGGTTATCCGAAGGTTCGTTAATCCGAAAAACGAAATAAGATTCGTAATTCTGAAGGTGAATTCGTTAAAGTAAGAAAGCACTTTTTTCCCCCATTTTCGGAATAACAAACCTATATTGCAATCTTCAGGCCAAGCGAACCTTCGGAATCATTGACAAACTTTCAAAATAACGCGACAAAGTGATTTTCGAATTAAAGATTAACCCTGTTTCATTTTTTCGGACTAACGAACATCTTCGGAATAATTGCATAATTATATCTTTAGAATAACGAACCTTACTTTTCGGATTAGCGAACCTCACCCGTGTGCAGTATACAGAATACCATAATTATGATGATTATCTGTCTTTGCCGGGCTTCCCCCTTTTATTAACTGGCGCTCTTGAAGAAGAAGAAGAGGAGGAGGAAGAAGAAGAAGAAGAAAAAGAGTTTGTAAACGCAATGTCCGAATTATCATTAGCCCTGCATGCTCATCTTCAAACAATGCGGTGAAAAATATCGGCGGATGTATTTACGGGCATACACAGGTCATGAAAGAACAATGATAAACAAAATTTGTATAGCTTACAGAGATCTCACAAATACAAAAAACAAAAACTAGAAAAGCACTGAGTGCACAGACCTCCGCCAAGCAGCTAATTTCCTCCCAGATATTATACAAACTGCTGAAAATCGTCCAATTTCCCAATACACAGTACATGTATATAGCAGCCTTTTGTTTACACCTGTGTATACGTCATCAGCTCCTGCGCGGCACCTCGCCCGAGAAGAACACGTTATGCAAACCAAAGATAGTAAAGATAATAGAGATTAGTTAAGCGTCTTTGATGCAAACCTCAAATACGCGCAGCTTAAACTTCCAAGTTCATTGACCATCTGCAAAAAAAAAAACTTTTTTAATCCTTCCAAAGTCCATAAGAATTCACAGATCACTACCAAAATTTACTCATCTGTTTCTTGTGCCATTATCAACTTTTCATGCAAGATTCATCAAAATCCGTCCACAACTTTTTGAGTTATTTGGCACATAACCAACCCGACCAAACAAACAAAAAAAACCAACCACAATGAAAACATAACCTCCTTCCTTGGAGGAGGTAAAAAGGGAGTAGCAACAGCGAAGTTCACTTCTGATACACACGCGCACACGCACAAACACACACACACACACACACACACACACACACACACACCAACACACACGGCCGGCGCCACGTTTATAAAAAGGGAGGGGCAGTTTTTTATTTCTGATACCACTTCCGGCTTTCGTCTGCTTACAGAGATCTCACAAATACAAAAAACAAAAACTAGAAAAGCACTGAAGGCACAGACCTCCGCCAAGCAGCTAATTGAAGACCTGAATGTAAGAACGACCCAAGTCCAAATTTTGGCCAAATTCGGTTTGACATGGGAAATTGTAGCTTATGCATGGACTCATCTTGTGTATAATGATACATCCTAATTACCCCCGGAAGTGCCTTAAATGAATGAGTTAAATCTTATATGAATGTAAAAATGAAGGACTTGAGTCATTCTTACATTTATATTATAGTGCCCTCTCTCATCCTTCTCTCATCTCTATCATAGCAGAATATTATGTATATGAATAAAAGAACGACCCAAGTCCATATGATTCAAAGAACGACCCAAGTCCATCACACAAAATGGCCTCTCCACAATTAATGTAAATGTTAATTGTCATAACATAATTATGTTCTAATTTGTATATAATGTTGCCTTCCCATCACAGTTAAATAGAATATTATTGGACAAATAAAAAAGATATGAAGTTTTGTTTTTTTTTAAGTTTACTCGAAATGGTCTTCCATGAAATTGGGTCGTTCTTATATTATTCAGATACTCAATTTCCTCCCAGATACAAACTGCTGAAAATCGTCCAATTTCCCAATACACAGTACATGTATAGCAGCCTTTTGCTTACACCTATACGTCATCAGCTTCCAGCTGCGCGGCACCTCGCCCGAGAAGAGCACGTTTATTATGCAAACCAAAGATAGTAAAGATAATGATGCAAACCTCAAATACGCGCAGCTTGAATTTCCAAGTTCATAGACCATCTGCAGAAAAAAAAAATAATAATCCTTCCAAAGTCCATAAGAATTCACAGATCACTACCAAAATTTGCTCATCTGTTCCTTGTGCAATTATCAACTTTTCATGCAAGATTCATCAAAATCCGTCCACAACTTTTTGAGTTATTTGGCACACAACCAACCCGACCAAACAAACAAACAAACAAACAAACAAAAAACCCAATGACAATGAAAACATAACCTCCTTCCTTGGAGGAGGTAGAAAGAGAATAGCAACAGCGAAGTTCACTTCTGATACACACACACACACACACACACACACCAGCACACACGGCCGGCGCCACGTTTTTAAAAAGGGAGGGGCAGTTTTTATTTCTGATGCCACTTCCGGCTTTCATCAGCTAACAAGCAAAAAACAAAACAAAACAAAAACAAACAAAAAATAAAAAACAAAACAAAAACAAAACAAAAAACAAAACAAAAAGGCCTTCAGCACAACTTTCTGGTGCCACTTCCGGGTTTCTTCAGCTGATAAGCAAGAAAAAAACAAACAAACAAGCAAACAAACGAACAAAAAAAAAAAAAAAAAAGCCTTACCAGCACTACGTACGTGGCAACTTCAGGGTTTCATCGGCTGGCAAAACAGAAAGGTTTAACCACTTTTTTTTTCTAGTGCCACTTCCGGGGTAAAAAAAAAAAAAGAAAAAAAGAAAAAAAAAAGTGGGGACCCCGAGTGGTTAGACCCTATATGTATTCCTTTGTATAGGCTATTATGCAAAACAAAAAAGGGGCCCGAGGGCTCCCCTCCCCCCCCCCCCCCCCTTGCGCCGGCCCTGACACACACACACACACACACACACACACACACAATGATCAAATTACGTCATGGTTGCGACCTACATGACCTAGGTCTGGGTCCTCCTTTTTTCTCCTCTCTCACCTATTTAAAAAAAAGCCTGGAAATGATATAGGTTTTCCCGGCCAATTTCCCACTTTTTGTCAGTCCATTTGATAGAAGGTTCATTCAATTTAGCGAAAATCCTCATCACTGCACATTCTGTCATTCAAAACTGCAAGTTGTTCGTTCAATAACAATTTAGCATTTCGATCAATGAAATTTGCACATGTGGCTTTCGAATTCGTAAAACGGGCATTCAAATTGGCACGCTTTAAAGTCATTCAAATTCGCCAGCCCTGGCCGAAAAGGATATTTCAGTCATTAAATTTCGCGTATGGGCAGTCAAATTCCAAACATGTTCATTCAAATTAACGTCATGTTATTTCTATTTTGAAAAGGTGAGAACATTTAAACGCGTATTTTTAATGTGACTTTTTGTTTCATCCACGCACTATTAAGCAGTCAAAGTGTCATATTATTTTTTACCCTCTGTAACTCGAGTTTGCTGTTCTATAACGCCCCATTTCTTTCATACAGTCATGTCATTTTAGGCCTACATGTACCAATACTACAGATTATCTTCATCTTCTTACAGTTATGACAGCACAAGTTAGATGCAGACGTGTATCTCAAGAAGACAGAAAAAGAATTAGGAACATTTGATGATCATAACCTTGACTTCCTAGAAAAGGCCGACACACTCGGAATAAAGCGCTCAACGGCCAGATATTAAAGTTGAAATCTTCGGACTGGAAGACTCAATAAGTCTTAAAGGGATGGTACAGTATTGGTGGAGATGAGAATTGGGCTTTTAACTTTTTGCGAGATACCAAGAAAAAACTTATGATATAGTACAGAACATACCATCTTAAGAGGAATTCAAAGTTTAGTTGATGAAAATCGGGTTTGGAATGACTGAAACATAAAAAAACAAAGTAAAACAAAGCGATCGTAATAAGGTGTAGGTCCCACACTTTATTAGAATCGCTCTTTTTTTAGATATCTCAGCCATTTCAAAACCAATCTTCATCAAATAAACGTTGAATTCATTGCAACTGATTGACAAATTGCCCTACATCGACGTAAATAAGCACTGAATTGATCAGTGTTTTAGTAGTAGCCATGATAAAAAATCATGGGCGTCGATGTAGGGCAATTTGTCAATCAGTTGCAATGAAAACATCTCGACGGAAGAATTTCATGAATTTGAATAACGTTGAATTCCTCAAAGAATTACATGCTCTTTCATATTTCATACGAGGTTTCTCATTATCTCACCAAAAACGGTTAGAAACCTGAAATTAGGTTTCAACCAAAACTATACGATCCCTTTAAGCACATTGAAGAAAAAAAAAAATGTTGCCAAAATCTCTTAAATGAATACGAAAATGTTGAAATGTATATGACGCTTGCAAAACAGAAAGTATGTTGAAAAAAAAAAAATAAAGAAAGAACCAAAGCATAAACATGCGTGCTACATTGACTGCAAAAGATGTTAAATTGGATGCCCAAAAATGAATTCGAATGAACGAGTGCAGCATGTCCGCGATCACGACGTATCGTGGCTATAGGTGTTACCTATATCATTCTAAATTGAATGAACGAATAACGAAATGGTGCTTGTTTAACGAATTTCAATCGAAAAAGTGTTAATTAGAATGAGGCTAAAGGTAATTTGAATGCTCCAAAATGAATTTGAATGAAGAGTTCATAAAAATGAAATACCGAACACGTCATGTGGTACCGGTACCGGTACGCTAAATTTTGCTAATAGAATGCAGCAATTAGGAATTGGACTGACAAAGGTGCGAAATTGGCCGGGAAAACCTATATTAGGAAAAAACAAAACAAACAGAACTCATTCCATGTGCCTAACATTGAAATGAAGAATCAATTAGGCCCTGTAATATGAAATATTAATTTATTTCCCTGTGTCTCATTACTAAAATGTCAATTATAAAAAGGATGTTCGTGTTTCACGATGTCGAATAAAGATTTCAATGATGAAATACCGTAATGATATTGCAGAATTCCAACAGTAGGAGGCCCGTAGTATTCCTTGACATGAGAATTCATTCAATTATGACGTGATTATAACATAGAATAACAAATTAGTGGAAGATCGGATTTGAATTAAAGCAAGACATTCCAATTTCCAAGAAAAGGGTGAAAAATAGAAAGAATCAAATTCAGCATACGCATAGAGCTACATAATGATCACGCCTAGAATTTACCGGAAGATGTATTGCTATTCAAACAGTCTTCTTACTCTTCTCGGCAAAATAAAGCTGAGAATGAATGCAAACCTTGTTTTTGCATATTATGGTGAGAAAACCAATAATGTACTGTAGGTAAGGCCTATGTACATTTATCAACGCGACCCGGCGGCAGTTCTTTTCACCAGTTTCTACACATTAGCCATCCCAACAGAACTCTGTGATCCCAACTGGTGATTTCATCATCCACTTCAACTTCCGCTGCTGAGGTCAAAGGTTAGATATTTCATGCAACACACATGTGTCAATGTGCTCTATCTACTGTACTACAGTACTATACTACGGTACGTACGTACGTATGCAATATGCTAGACTGTATGTAGCTAATGTAGTGAGCGTACAAGAAAAGCAGTCAGAATGGCCGGAGAAACAGTCATGAATCCCCACCTAGCGGAGCAGAATCTCGATACTTTGGTAATAATCACTGTTATTAGTATTTTGGTATTTATACTTTTTGTTTTCCTTGACTCTATGTATGTAAAGATAACACGGTTTGAGAATACATATGGGTCGTCGCTGTCGTTGTCTCGACTTCTCGCTCTCGCGCAGAGACCGCATAGAACTAGAGACAGTACTGGCTCCAATCGTTCATATGCGTACAGTGCAGCAGTGCCTGCCTGCCTGTACGGTACCGTGCCGTGCCCTGCTGTAAAAAGTAGATTGATGGTGTATCATGTGTATGGTGCCGATACCAGCTGCTTTACAGACCTTATCAAATGTATGTTTTCATCGGCGTTGGTAGCTAGTTTGATTGTTTGTTAGTTTGTCTGTTATGTTATCTAAATAGATCTACGTAGAAAGTCTGTGTGCAGAATAACTCAAAAAGTTGTGATTGTGTACGGATTTGTGGATGCATGATTGCCATGAAATTGAAACTTGCAAGAAAACTTGGTTGATGATAATAATATTATTATTGTGAATAATGTCGCACAATAAAGGAACAGATTAACAATTTGGTAGTGATCCCCGAACTTTTGATGCCATGATGGATTTTTAATTTTTTGATATTTTTGCAGATAGGTTACCTAACTACTTACACTACCACAGGCTACAGCTGTAGGCCGGGCCGGGTCAGTGAACTTTTGGGACTCCTGGGAGTTCAACATGTTCAAGCTCTATGGGATCTAATATAAAGTGCCTTGCTAAATTTCATCATGACCCAGTGTGCAGCTCAACCCATGTATTATTAAATTTGTCTGTTTGATGTTTAAAACATTTGAACAGAATCTTGATACTTTCAAAGTGTAGCTCATCAATTGAGCGTAAGTTGTATAAGTAGCCAGATATGCAGATCTTGTGGAAGCTCAGTGTGTCGTAGAATAGGTGGATTTTAATTTGTTCATTTGTTCATTTTCCATCTGAGAAGATATAGCTGGATAGCCCATTTCAGCTATGCTAAGCTGGTCTTCCATGGTGTCCAGTTTGATGTGAGGCGGGACCACTTCAACGGGTTAAACACCCTGCTCTTTGTGATGAATGAATGAAGTTGGATCTTTTACATGCATAAGTTGTGACTCTCTCACACACGGGACCTCCATTTTATGTCCTATCAGAGGGACAGAGTGTTTTACCTCTTGCTAGAGGGGACGGTATGATAACACACAACATTGCTCAGTCCAGACACGGGTTCGAACCCGGGTCACGTGGGTCGGAGGCAAATGCGCTACCGACTGAGCCAACTCAGCGCCCTTTTGTTATATCAAAATTTCATATGGCTGAACAGTAAATATAAAGATGATTTTCGAACCTGAATTTTCACTTCATTTCAACAAGGATTTAAGTCATAATTGGATTACACTGTGCAATGTACAGTTTGTAGTATGCTTGTGGTGGTGCGTAAGACTACACGTACATTAGTAGTGTGAGTTACAATTGTACAGTATAGCTATACACATTAAAAATTCAACTGTCTGTTACTAATTCTGTGAATATTGAGCTGGCTTTGTGTATTTATCATGTTATTAACATTTCTCACTTGTTTTCTTTTTGGAACAATTCCCCCTTACACAGGATCCTTCAAAGCTGAATCCTCTCTCGCCGGAAGTAATAAGCCGACAAGCTACCATAAATATTGGTGAGTGACTTGACATGCCTGGTAAAGTGACCTGAAAAAGAGATTTATTATCACAGAAATGGATCGGTATTGTCTTGTTTTGCCAAAGATGCCCACAATCAATAGGTTGATAATCATGGCACTAGGAGATGTACATTGTATACTGGCTTGACCTGTTCTGCATTGACTAACCAAACTGCTATTAACAGTGTACAATGTTTTTTTTTTTTTTTTTTTTTTTTTTTTTCCCAATCGAGAAGGCTGGTTATTTGCTGACCCTTGACATAAATGTGTTAAGGGTTGGAGTAGCCACTTTTTCCTCTGGAAGGCTGTACTGGTCATTTATGGTCCTCAGTAGCAGCAGTAGGAAAGATAACCTCCTGTATTGCGTTCTGCAGGTGACAAGCTGGAACAGTTTGCTACGAGAGCATCATTAATAGCGAGGGGGTATTGGGAGAAGTTTTTGATTTGATTACTGGGCAGTGGGCGTGGTCATTGTTGATCCTGAAACCTGAAGAGCATGGAGAGACGTGAGACCTTTATGCGGTGTTCCAGGGACTGACAGCCATGATGGGTCTCGATCATCTGGCTGACACTTGATGTGTTATGGTACTTGTATAGTGTACCTGTTCAGCACAAAGTGAGCAGCTCGTCTCTGTATAGACTCCAGCTTGCTGATATTCTTTTCTGAGTGGCAGGATCCCAAACAAAGGAGGCATACTCAAGTGCTGGTCTTACAAAGGCCTTGTATACTCTTTCCTTGATCTTACTATAACTTATTTTGAGGTTTCATCTGAGGAAGCCATGTGTTCTGTTGGCTTTATTGTAGATGACATTTATATGGCTATCATATATTCATGTTAGTTTTAGCTCACCTTATTCATTCAGATATTGACTACAATAAATCACTTTTGTTTTGCATGGTTAAATTTTGGTAGACTGTTCAGAAAAAAAAAGTATCTGTACCCTGTTTTAAAGTTTCCTTTTTTTTTTCATGTTTCCAGGCACCATTGGCCATGTGGCCCACGGAAAGTCAACGGTCGTCAAAGCAATCTCCGGTGTTCAAACTGTCAGATTCAAGAATGAGTTGGAACGAAATATCACAATCAAACTAGGATATGCAAATGCAAAGGTGCGTGAACTCATAATCCTAAGTGAGTTAATTGAGGTTTAGGATTTATTTATTCCTTTGTCTCCTACTTATAAATTGATAACTTGTCTTAATAGAGGAAAGGGATTATTCATGCTGAGGGGAGATGTGCTGTAATAGATTTATAATCTTTGTCAGTTGTCACCCTCCGTATGTTTAAGATCACAACTGATGATCTACAATTTTAACCAATATTTGAAAAAAATAAAACTAGTGGGATTTGAACCTGAAAAAAAAAAAATGAAACCAGTTGGTTGTGAACCTGCCCCATTAACTGCCTTTCTGGGCAGCGACACTGCCACCAGGCTATCCCTGCTTCTGGGCAGTGACACAGTGATCTTGGAACAAATACCCAGGCTCCAAATTCTGACATTGTTATGTTTGATAGTCCAAGGTGGAAAGGATGATTAAATGAAGGAAATAGAGATTATTCATGTCAGGAGATATGCTGTAACAGATTTCATCAAATGTCACATTCTGCATTTCTTAGATGCTGATCTACAGTTTGCTTGAAGTTGATAAAGGAGTAGATTTGAATCGTAGATCAGCAGTTGTGCTCTTAAAAACACAGAGGGTGACATTTGATAAAATCTGCTACTGGTACATTGTATTTATATTTCAGGATGGTATCAGGATATACTTCTGTTTTTCAACATTTTGAACATGTTGGAGGAGGCAAAGTAGAGTCCATAATTTCGTCCTGTGGAAGTCAAAGGATTCAGAAGAATGCATCAGTGAGGAAATGTGTTGATAATGTTTTATCAGACTCGGATAGAAGTCAGGGCATAACAAATTTTTCATCCCACTTTCTCCACTGAACAGTCATGTAGCACTGGAAATATGTTCATGCCCATTTACGACACTACTTACCTACAGTAAGTTTTACTCACCCTGGTCACGTGGGCAAGTAGGTTTTGGAGAACCCTGATTAACCCTTTATTTATGTGCCAGTGAGTCAAATGTGCACGAATTTCACACCCAAACCTATAGACAGGAAATAAACATGATACTCAAAGAGTTAATTGCATGGCATTCCTCCTTACATGTGCAGGTTTATAAATGTGACAGCCCAGCGTGTCCCCGGCCCGCCTGCTACAGGTCGGCAGGCAGCAACAAGGAGGACTCCTTTCTCTGCGACCGGTCAGGCTGCAGCGGCAGGTTTCGCCTGCAGAGGTGAGACTGGGCGTGCCACTTGACAAAGAATTTTCTTCGCTTTCATGATGCAAAGTTATGAAGTCTGTGACTATTGGTAGCCGTGTGTGTGTGCCCATTGAAAAGTCCAGGATCACATATGTTGTACTGCATGACAAAATTCTATGTGTGCTCATTTTCCCCTGCATTGATTTACCATCGCTATTAGACTACATTGCCTGTCTATCTGTAGCAAAGCTTGTAAAATACCAGTATTTAAATATTTGGGAGACTTCATATATCGTGTACAAGAATACGCTCATCAGTGCAAGAAATTGATTTTGGGAAAGTTTCCACATTGCGATAGTTGACTACACACAGATTATGGCAGAAATACAAGATGCTGAAAGCATTTCTGCTACTGCAATGCACCGATGCCAAAATATTGTTATTGGAACAGTGTACCATGTCCTGTCTCAGTCATATATTTATGCCGGGGTGTTTTGTGGGCAAGAAAGCAGCAGTGTACCATCGAAGGTCAAAGGACACTTCATTTCTCGTATATCATTCACCTTATCCGTGAATGGGTCGAAATCAAAAGTAATTTTTGACGATAATAGTGCCTAGTATCAATGAATGAACACCTAAAGCTGTCATGGGAAGGAGTGGAGCTTAACCCTAAAAAGACTGGGCTATTTTGGTAGCTCGAAAGACTGGGGGGGGGGGCCTAAAGGGCCCCCCCTTAAGATCTCGGCCGTGGATCGCGCGATCGCCGCGGAAATTTGCACAATGGTAGTGTGCGATGTAATCTACAAGATCGTATATTTAAATTTTCCAGAATAGTCTTCTTTTATTTTATTTTGATTAATTATTCTAATTTATGCGAGAAATCAGACTTTTTTATCTAAATCAGTAAATAAAGCTCCAAAAGTGCTCATTTTTGGTCTAGATATTCTGTGTAGCATTCTTAGCAAATGTACTTGAAAAAAAATTCGGTATCAAAATTAATTTCTTATTTATTTTATTGTTTTATGAATTTCTGATGTATTTCTTTGTTTTTTCGACCTTTTGTTTTTGTTGTTTTTTTCAGCAAAATTTGTGGCAGACCCTTTTTGAAGCATAATACCACTAAAACAAATTGATTTTAGCCATTGAGAGTAAAAATAAGCATATTTATATGAACCATGTGATAAAACTCAATTTGTATTGACTTTGTACACAAAATCGCATTTTTGAGCCATTTTCGGTCTCACGTGCATGTACAAAAAGTTATGTAACTTCAGAACCGTACCCCCGGGGGTCACAAATTTGGTGTCAAAATGTGCGGGAAACTCGAAAGAAAAAAGTCACAGAGCATCGCGGCGAGTGCATTGCGTGTTGCTGAGTAATCGCGCGAAATGTCGAGGGGGGGGGCCTTTTAGGCCCCCCCCCAGTCTTTTTAGGGTTAATGGACCATGGCTCCTTGAAAGGTTGCATTCCTGTTCAGTGCTACATCAGAGGTGCCTCTAAATATTTTTGATAATGCATACATCCAGACTAGAAAGACAATTTCACAAGTGATTTGTGAGTAAAAACTATGGTGACAATATGAGAACAACATACATTGCATTTTGTCTTTTATAAGTGAAGAGCGATAGATTTGCATGTTACTGATGTTACAAACAGATGTCGGCTGCCAAAATATGTCAGTGGAAAAGCACCGCAAAGTACTGTATACGCTGAATATTTCGCGAGTCGGGTGCTATTCGCAAAATTAAAGACACGCAAAAATATTGACTCTGATCCCGATGTGAATGTGACGTACACGTGTACACTTCTCCGTTCAGCACAGGACTCCATGATCTCGAATTTAATGACTCGCGAAATCATTGGGAATTCCCGCTTCGCGAAATATATGACGTATACAGTATATGATGTATACTGTTTATGATATCTGTGGAATAAGTATTGCCCGATCCAGATTCAATGTAGAGCTTTTCCTTTGTATTTTTGGTCCTTTTCATTTCCCCAGGCACGTGTCATTTGTGGATTGCCCCGGTCACGACATTCTTATGGCTACCATGTTGAACGGTGCTGCAGTCATGGACGCAGCACTGCTACTAATAGGTGAGTGCTTGTACTGGTTAAGGTGAGGATTCAGCTTGTAACATTTTGCAAGATATTTAGAGACCCCTCTATGAAATGTTATAAAAAGAGCATGCAATTCTATGGGGAATCAAAAGTTCATTTGATGAAAATTGGTTTTGAAATGACTGAGATATCAAAAAACAAGGTAAAAACAAAGAGATGCTTACAAAAGTCATTGCCTGTCAATTTTATTAGGATCGCTTTTTGGGATATCTCAGCCGTTTCTAGACCAATTTTCATCAAAGAAACGTTGAATCCTTGTTGGAATTACATGCTCTTTCATATTTCATAAGCGGTTTCTCATTATCTCACCAAAGAAATGTTATGAACCTGACATTAGGTCTTGACCAAAACTATACGATCCCTTTAAATGAACCCGTGTCTTGTTAGCCTTTAAAGACCTGGCAGCTTGGGGACACCGTGGGGTGGGAAGGCTGGTCTGGCTTGGATATATTCTGGAATCCCCGTAAAGGGATTGCGAACAGTTTTATCACTGATCTGAATGTACGTACACACACAGCTGTAGAATATCAACTGGAGCCTACCGTTGCCATTGAGCATATGCTTTGATGCACATATTTGCCGATGGATGCTATTCATAGTTTTCAAATGTACCCGAGTGGGCAGCGAGTGAAGATGATTCAATCAAGCCGTCCGTGTCTCCCCACACTGCGGGGTCTTTAAACATTGGACGGAATGCAATGAGAAGGCGTGAAATGTAATTAAAGATAATATAAAGTTTTGGTACCTCAAAAGTTTCCCTGAATTTCCTTGTCTTAGTTTGTGTTTTAGGTTAAAGTACCTTTCATATAACTAACACTGTGAGACTTACTCGCCCCAAAGTGCTCTCCTGGCTTAGTAATCATGCAATTAACTGCAACCAGCAGCCCCATACGCATAGCGTAATGGGGCTTCGCATTGTAGTATACAGGATCATGAAAGATTTAGTATCGCGGGTAAATATCAACTTAAAATCCAAAAATTTCTTCAATTTGAAGACTTGCCAATT
This sequence comes from Diadema setosum, assembly GCF_964275005.1. Taxonomy (NCBI): domain Eukaryota; kingdom Metazoa; phylum Echinodermata; class Echinoidea; order Diadematoida; family Diadematidae; genus Diadema; species Diadema setosum. Next base: position 8,550,187 of record NC_092703.1, on the reverse strand, counting down.
AAGTTGAAGTATTGAAAACAGGCTTCGGGCAACGTTTGGTTCTGCCAATAGTCCCTTTCTGTTCAAATTGATGACTGAATTTGACTCGGTCGAGAGGACCTTGGGAGAGCTACATACACTGAATACTACGGCCAGCGCATTGGCACACATCACATGCGCACAAATTTCAAATCCATGAGTGGCTAAGATGTTTGTGTGCGCATGCGCTGGCCGTCAATTCAGTGTAGCTCTCCCAAGGTCCTCTCGACTGAGTCAAATTCAGTCATCAATTTTAACAGAAAGGGACTATTGGCAGAACCAAACGTTGCCCGAAGCCTGTTTTCAATACTTCAACTTAACTGGTAAGTCTTCAAATTGAAGAAATTTTTTGATTTTAAGTTGATATTTACCCGCGATACTAAATCTGTCATGATGCTGAATGCTACAATGCGAAGCCCCATTTAGCTATGCGTATGGGGCTGCTGGTCACAGTTAGCTATGCGTATGGGGCTGCACGCTGCTGGTCGCAGTATGGTTGTCATGCAATAATGGTTTCGTACAATACGTGTACTACCTCGCCGCCGTGGCTCTGGTACCAAACCATTATTGCATGATTACTAAGACATGAGAGCACTTTGGGGCGAGTAAGTCTCACAGTGTTAGTTATATGAAAGGTACTTTAACCTGAAACACAAACTAAGACAAGGAAATTCAGGGAAACTTTTGAGGTACCAGAACATTATATTATCTTTAAACGTGCTCAAAGTTCAAAACTATCTTTCATATTGCTTGAGCATTCTTACAGAAAGTTGCCAGGTTTCAGTTGGTTCATAGGATTTCCGCAAGTGCCCCGCATATGACATGCGCTGGAACAGCTAGTTTGCATATAGGCATCCTTCCACATGATGCTACAAATGTTTCCAGCATTGGCACATAGTGAATCTTGCCAGTGCATGGACCATGCACATCCAAATGCGTGCAAGGTGTCAGGTTGGCTTTTTATGACTAAAGCCAGTGCCCAGTGAACTCCTCATTCAATGTATCATTTCTCGCCTTTTTGCAGCGGGAAACGAGTCATGCCCCCAGCCCCAGACTTCTGAGCACCTCGCCGCCATCGAGATCATGAAGCTGAAACACATCCTCATCCTCCAGAACAAGATTGACCTAGTGAAGGAGACGCAGGCAAGGGAGCAACACGAACAGATCCTCAAATTTGTTCAAGGTACATGTATGATCATGAACTCATTTCTTGTGTATACATGATACACCAAACTATACATGCAAGAGGAGATCCTCAAATTTACTCAAGGTGTAACCGTAGTCTCTCCTATGTACATGCACATTACAATGGGACCCTCATCAACTCATCAACTTGGAAGATAGTGAATCAATCCAAATGCAATTTCAGGCTATGAAACTACAACTTATTACCCACATCTTATGCAAAAACCCCATCTTTGTAAAGCATGTCGGAAATCCCATCCCTCCAAGTTCTGTCCATTGTGTTCACACATTAATATGCAGTTCTGAGAGACTCCAAGTGCTAAACTTGGAAGAAACAGACCCATGACATGCTTTACAATGATCCACATTTCTCTGTAACCATTTAACTAAATGGAATATATTTTCTGCAAAATATAGACTGTAAGATTTTGTATCTCTAATAACAGAACTCCAGACTTTTTTAATAGCAGGCTTGACCATGAAGTAAAAGATAGCAGGATAAGACAAAACCAAAAACACGATAAAAACAAAACAAACAAAAGCTGACTTCAAGAGTTGAATTGTGCGACACTAAATACCTGGGGGATATTTTGTGGGATATCTACTGCTAGTTGAGAGTAGCCAGAATTTTGATGATTTTTGGAGGCAGTGCCTGATAGAAAAATTGGTTTCTTTTCAAGATTTTTATGGCTGTCATCGAGAGAAACTCATTACGTGGGAGGGTACTCCTAATGAATTTGTGTCACTTCTGTGTCACTTGAGTTTGAAGTGGTTGAACACAAAGCTGAAGTGATGTCCTGGAAGAAGAGTCTAATCTAGACTGGAGTGTTGTTGGTTGATGCAGGTCCCCATCATTTCCGCTCTCGAGTGACAAGAGTGGCTTTCTCATGATTGCATTGATGTGTAGATTTTGTTTTTCTCTTATTATTTCTTGTTTGAGGCAAAATTAGAAAGTGAATGTGTATGTACTTTTAATGGCTTTCAGTGCGTGGGTTTTCATATCATGAAGGGAGAATAGAAATATTGTTACAAAGCTTGAATTCTGTGTAGAGTTGAGCTACTCAGTTGATGAATTCTCCCTTTCGCGTACTGTATACGCCATATATTTAGCGAGTCTTAATTTTTGTAAATCGGGACTTACCAACAATTTTGTGAGTGGTTAAATTCGCGATCGTGGAGTCCTGTACTGAATGGAGAAGTGTATACGTATACGTCACATTCATATCAGGATTAGAGTCGATATTTTCGCGTGTATTTGATTTCACGAATAGCACCTGACTTGCGAAAATAAAAACCTCACGAAATATTCGGCGTGTACAGTATATATAAATGTAAACACTTGGTGGCTAGCGGTTGGGTGCGTGCACTGGCCGTACACTACGTACAAATGAATGAGGTGATCTTACACATCCACGCACAGCATGTGAAGTTCAAGCGCAGTCACATTTTTGGTGGTTCACTCATGCACTTCCATTATAAATGTGGAGATACTGTGCAGCAGGCACTTGCAGAACCACTTAAAACGTCTTTAATGGAAATTCAGAAGAAGAAGCGAGAGTGCTGTGCAGTGTGGATTTTAATGAGTGAATCTGCATGAATGAAAACAGAAATTGAAAATTTTAAGCACAGTCACTGAAGTTAGTCTGAAGTGTGTTTCATTCTGTTTTGATTACTGGACACAAGAGAATTCCCCCAACCAGTTTGCGCTTGAGAAAAATCTTTTGACAGTTGTGTATCAACAAATGTGGACAAGAGAATGTGTCACTGTATTCAACTCATTTTTTTTTTTTTTTTTTTTTTTGGAGAAAACACAAGAGTGCAGCTGTTTGTATCTTCTCTCCTGTCTACTTTAAAAGCTACAAGTCTAGTTTGGAAAATTGCCAAAGTGCAAAATAAAAAGCCATATTATTGTGGCTGTATGCATCTTGCAGAGTCGAGAAACAGTCTTGGAGATGTGGTGAAAGGAGTACAATGTGTGTCATGAAGGCTCATGTAATTAGATCATTATGCAACCTTTTTGCAGGCACAGTGGCAGAGGGGGCGCCGGTCATTCCCATTTCGGCCCAGCTGAAGCACAACATCGAGGTCATCTGCGAGTACATCACCAAGAAGATCCCCATCCCCGTCAGAGATTTCACGTCGGAGCCACGCCTCATAGGTCAGTGCTCAGCAAATATGCCTGCCTGCAACAAGCAGGCTCTGTCAGTTTATTAATCAACATGGCAGCTACTGTATTAGTGCATTCAAGAGGTCCTATCTTTGAGATCCACTTGAGACCTGCTGTGCAGTGATGTGTGTTTGTGTGTGTGTGTGTGTGTGTTTTGTTCTTATGTTTATGTGTGTTTTTGTCCTTTAGATGTTTTTGATACCATCCTTTCAAAGACTATGCCGCATGAATGTGTCATCGAAGGGAAGTCCCATTTGTTAGAAAGATACAACTTGCGCATATCAAAGATCCAACATAACTTGCTGCACAGAGCTGCTTAGGAAAAAAAAAAATCAAACTCAAACACACTCACAGAAAGAAAATGATACCAATTCTCTGTTTATCAGCCCAGGTGACTTCCAACCCAAATGCTATAAAGAAAAAAAAAATGTGTGTGAAAATGTAGCATTGTTGCTTTGTAAATGTGTTATGCAGCCCACTCTGCAGCAGATTCGTGTATTAGAAGCCGACTCACAGAAAATGCATAAAAAGTCGCTCTGAGCATTACTGCAGTTTGCTGAAATCCCTGCATATGATGAGAAATTTTGACTCAGCCTTATGTGAGCAGAACTGCATATGATACAGTGTATTGGTTCAACATTATTTTGTGACAAGAAAGTAAAAATTAAGGTCCTAAAATTTCTTGGTCAGCTCTTAACAAAATTTTAGTATATGAAAGAAAACTGCTGGTCCTGAGGACTTCAGTATAGCAGAGGTTGCCTGTGTTTGGGCACACTATGCCAAATACACTGTACAAGTTTCCTCAATTTGGACATACTTTACTGAAGATCGTTTCCTTGTATCTGTCTTTCACAGTTATCCGGTCGTTTGATGTCAACAAACCTGGCTGTGAGGTCAAGGACCTCAAAGGGGGCGTGGCAGGAGGCAGCATTCTCCGAGGAGTCTTAAAGGTAGGAATGCTGAAGTCTTAAAGATAGAATCTCCCAAAACCTATGTGCGGAGATTGCATGCTAGTTTTTTAAAAACCAAGTGTTAGAGACCAGTGCCTTTTGGTTCCCTATTACCGTTGTTCAATAAAGAGGACAGACCTTATGCTTGTATTTTAGGAGAGTGAAGAAACCTCTACTTCAATAGCGTCAGTACCTGTACAGCCATGAATCATTTTTGCTTTATCACCAAGCCTTGAAACATTTGTCTTGAAGATCACTCTTGTGGTTATGCCGCATTTTGGATGGAAAATTAACAGAATTTTGGTTGAAAATGGAAAGTCAGAAAACTGTCCTGTAACGTACCAAAGTGGACACTTGCCATTTCTTCTCAAAATGCCTTATGGTCACTCGGCCAAGAAAGAAGTTTTCACAAGAGATGAGGGCCACACATGGAAGCATTTCACTTTTTCCCAAACGGTCTGTCGTTCCGCTATATTGCCACTTGGTCTAATATCAGATGTTCTACTTCCCAGTTTGTCTAACACCACTACATCTAAACTCATTTGATGAACTATCAATTTTGTTTAATATCTGTTTGGTCTACTTCTCACTTGGCTTAATGCCCTGTTTGGCTAATTATCGTTTCGTCTTATGACCAGATGGTCTAATTGTCATCTTGTCTCCTTTCCCTTTTTCCCATTTTGTATAATAAACTGTGGGTATCAGACAAAATGGGCACAGCCCATGTGGAAGTAGACCAACTGGTAAAGAGGCTAAGTGGCAATTGGACTTAGTAGTCGTTAGACAAACTGGTTGTAGACGAAATGGAATTAGACCACTTGGGTTGAGACTAAATGGCTATTAGACGAAGTGGGAGTAGACCAGGGGCCCGTTTCAGAAAACTTGTCGTCAGTGACAAGTTATCATAGATGTGACAAGCTACTGAAATCCTTGCATTTGATTGGTTGAGAGCAAATTTGTCATAGAAATGTGGCATTTGTCACTGATAGCAAGTTTTATGAAACGGGCCCCAGGTGATAGATCAACTGTTGTTCCTCTCTCCCCTCAGGTCGGTCAGGAGATTGAGGTCAGGCCGGGCATCGTCTCCAAAGACAGCGAGGGAAAGCTGCAGTGTCGTCCCATCTTCTCCAAGATCGTGTCCTTGTTCGCCGAGAAGAACGACCTCCAGTTTGCCGTGCCGGGAGGTCTTATCGGTGAGTTTCTCCTTTGAGGGAGAGAAAATGTTCCTCATCCTGTAGCATCTTCCTATCCTCTGTCGTCTTCCGATCGTCACTCTGGATTCCATTTCTTTCTTCACATGCCAGGCTGGAGTGCTTGAGTTTTCATGTTTGCTTGCTGGTTTTGTGGGATTTTACCCCAAAGCACCTTGAGAAAATTATGCAGAGCAGGTATTACCTCATGGGTGACTTCATGTACCTCCAAGTAATGATCGATCCTCATAAAGTTGACATTCATGTCAAAGTGTCCAATTCTTTACCTCTCATTTTCTCTTAAAGTAGAGTATTATTTTCAATTTCTAGACAAACAACACGGTCTTTATTGATTGTTTCAGGCTTTTACCATTTGCAGTGGAACATTATTGTTTCACTCAATGATAAGTTGTTGCTGACCTTGAAATGACTGCAGGGTTATGAATTGTGCAGGCATAGAATGGCGGTGCAATGTAGAATATTCTTTTTAGAACGCTGAGGGAATAAGCAAATGCAGTACTTTAGAAGTTATTAGCTACTCTCATAACGTGTGTGTCTGTGTGTGCGTGTGTGTGTCGTGTGACAGGTGTTGGAACCAAGATCGACCCCACGCTGTGCCGGGCGGACCGTCTGGTGGGCCAGGTCCTGGGTGCCGTCGGGGCCCTGCCGGACATCTACACGGAGCTGGAAATCTCCTACTTCCTCCTGAGGAGGCTGCTGGGCGTCAGGACGGAGGGAGACAAGAAGGGAGCCAAGGTGAGGCCATAACTTGAATTTTGATCTAAATGGGAATTCTGGACCCGTTAAAGGCATTATTTACCTTTTTCAGATGAAACAAACCCCCAGCTTTAGGGCTTCAAAATAGTTCTAAAACGAGAGTTAGGGATAGAAACAACCAATGCGAACAATAGTCATAATAAAATTGTTTCTAGAATAAACTGTCTACAGTTGAGCTATACTGACAATAGATAATGATACTGGTAATATTTCAATAGAGCATGATAGAAGTGCTGTACAATGGACTCCCATTATAGCAAAGTCCTCGGGACCGGCAATTTTCTTTTGTTATGTTTAAATTCTGTTATAACCCAACAAATAAACAATGAAATAACATAGAGCCAATCATGTTGCGGCCTGAATTTTTAATTTGTTGAAGCCGAAATTTTGTGATAACCATGTTTGTTAAAGCTGGAGTGCTCTGTATTAAACAGGTCCTTCTCTCCCCTTCAATCCTTTAGGTCCAGAAACTGACCAAAGGCGAAGTGCTGATGGTCAACATCGGGTCATTGTCCACTGGAGGCCGTGTCCTTGCAGTCAAGGCTGATTTGGCCAAGATTGTGCTGACCAATCCCGTCTGCACGGAGATTGGCGAGAAGATCGCCCTCTCGAGGCGAGTGGAGAAGCACTGGCGTCTGATTGGCTGGGGACAGATCAGGAAAGGCGTGACCATCAAGCCGACGACGTTTGATTCCTAAGGGTCGCCGACACGGATCCTCTACCTATTGGGACACACTCCTCCCCTGCCATTCTGCTTCTTCGCATCTCCCTCGGAGATGTTCATCATGTTAGTCTGAAACACGGAACTGTCTCTCTGCATGCCAAGATGAAAGAGTGTCCAGTGATATTGTACACATTTTGAATGTGTATTCTGCAGGTTTATGTGCAGTATGCTACCTCCTCCCCCCCCCCCCCAACAATAAAACACATTTGCAACACCACCGAGGTAAAAATGTGTTTAACATCTGTCGTGTCAGATAACCTTTTTCTTTGCTGACTTACTGAACACATCTAACCCTTTTCTGTGACAAATGTGACTTTCCGTTCATTCACTCCTTAGGCAATAATCAACAAACACATTTATTGTTCCACCTTTGCGAAAATATAAAAGGGAGTATATAATACGTTTGTGTAGTACACATTGTATTTGAGAACATGAGCAGCTTATGACCGGCTGATGGCAAGTCTTTTGCACGTACAAACTGTTTTCCTTGGGTGCTAGCAGAAACATGTGATACAGTGCAGATCTGATTACAGATTACTGTCGTCTCTATGAAATATAGAAAGAATATTAATGAAGGAATGAAAGGTGAAAGCCATTCATGTTTCAGATGGGTTTGAAGTAAGTGGTGTCTGGCATTGAATGCAGTTACTTGTTTCAAAACCTGAATGTCTTATCATATCAATTTTGGTATGTAAAGAATGGAAACTGTGAATTTTAGTATGTAATGACACCTCAGACCAAGGAAAATAGGAATACAGACAACTACAGGTACTATTGAATTGTTCATTCACAGGGAGTACACAAGTTTTAACATAACACCTCCAGAAATGATACATTTACTTGGTACATAAAATTGTTTTATAGCAGGAAATTGACTTTTATTATCCAAACAGCAGAGAATTAACCTGGTGATGCCTGATCAAAGTGTTAAATTCTGCTCATTTGAAGAGTTCTTGGGCTGGTAGCAAAATGCCTATCCAAAGGTTATAGTTTAGATGACTGCTAAAATCCTATGTCCCACTTCCATCTGAGAACAATGCAAAAGCCCCTTTGAGGTCAACTTGAAATACAAACAGAGTGGTTTCTCTCTTCTCCCTTTGCTGTATTTTTTTTTTTGTCTCTTCTTTTTCTGGTAACATCACATATATCTTTTAGTAATGATAAGAGATTGAAAAGTAGAAATGATGGATATTTTTGAGATGACAAAGGAGCCCCTGTTTTTTATATCCGTGTATGTGATCACACCCATGTCATAAAGAGACTTAATCTGTGACAAATAACGTTCTCTACTATAACTGATATGTGTACTATGTCGTTGATTTGTGTGTAGTTCAATCGACTTGCTGAAGTTGTAGGACAGAGGCAGTCTGCATCCAGCAGCAAGCAAGACTTGTGAAATTCCAATTAAATATCAAAATGCTGATACAAATTTGTGAAGATGAAGGCCGATACTGGTGTCGATTTTATTTCTAGTGTCTATTTCTCTTCTGTTTTTCTTGTGTGTAGTTATCTGTTTAGCTTGCCTTGCCGCCTTATTTTTATTTGGGAGCGAGCGTTCAGAGTTGTGTATGTGAGCACAGTAATAGCGTGTGTACAGTTTGTGTGTATAAACTTGCGTTTGTATGTAAGATCATCAAAGTCTTTCCAATTTGAGAATAGGTTAGTTGACTGCAGGGTAGTAAAAGTATTATTTGTTTTCAAGATTTTCTTAGAGTAATAGCCTTTGGTTCATTTTATGTGTGCTTTCTGTCATTAAGCACATAATAGTGTGTGGTGTATTTCATGAGGGTATAAATGTGTCAGGGGTAGGGTGAACCAGTGGTAACAAGAGTGGTGATGTTTGCATGTATAAATGTATGAACGTATGAACGTAAACATTTATGTATCAATGGATACATACATATAGAAAGAATATACTATTATCTGCACACAAGTCATAAGATATATATATATATATATATATATATATATATATATATATATATATATATATATATGTGTATATATATGTATATATATATATATATATATATATATATATATATATATATATATATATATATATATATATATATATATGGGCCGTGACGCGAGAAAAGGGCCCTTAGCACCGCTGCGCTCAAACGCCAGAAAACGGCACAGATGTTTAACAAAGCAATACGCGCAACAAAAGATCAATTAGCTAACTATGCGCACGTGCATAGACACATCAAAATGTGACCGGATTTGGACAAAACATGCTGTTATGAATGTCGTAATTGGGGCATTTAGGAGTGGAATTTCAGAAAAAGGTTTGCATATTTAAATATGTTATATATATATGTTATATGTATATATATATATATATATATATATATATATGTATATACAAATGCATATTATATATATATATATATGTATGTATATATATATATATATATATATATATATATATATATATATATGACAGAATCAAATCACATATATTTGCCATACCTCTCATGCACTATTTCTCTTTTCCCCTCTCTCTTTAAATCCAAACTTTTTGGAGAGTTCTCAATGCAGCCATTCACTGATGCAACAACTAGTTTATCTGTGTATGTTCTAAGTGACATTTACAGATTGTATATTCACAATATACCTTGAAGCGTAAGAAAAGAGTAATGTACAATCAATCTTTGCCCCTTCACATAGTACACAGTATATCTTAAAGTGGGGTGCCAAATGGTGCCCCCACCCCATCCACTCAGAAATTTTTTGTATGAAGCTGCCATGCAATTGCTGAAATGTGAAAACGCCCTGCAGTGATTAACCAATCAGATCTGCATCTTATCAGTGTACAACTTGTATTGTGCTTATCATTAAGGTCCTAACAATGCCAACCTTTGCCAAGACTTAAAAGTTTGCATGAAGAAATAGAGAAACAATAAGGGATGGGCTACAGAGACACACTTGATCTAAAATATACAAGTAGCCTACAGGAAAAAAAAAAGAGAAATAAAGTGAGACAAAATAGAGAAAACGAAGTATAGAAGAAGTAAGAGAGAAATAGAATAGAATACTAGCAGAATGTATGGCAGGTGGAAAACAAGAACGCAACAGCAAAATTGATGTCTCCAGAGGTGGTAGGTACATTATTGAATCGCCATAGTTCTTGATAGTAACCATACCAAAGCGTTCCTGGTGATTTTTGCCACATACCCGATACTTGTTTGTTTGCTTGTCCCCTATTTATAGGCCATGTTTTTGTACAAACTTCGCATAAAGACTAGAATAACAAATCAACAGCGAACATCATTAGTATCGAGCGGTCGCGATCGTAAAAGTCCTTTGTTCTCGACTCTTTTCACCACTTTATTCCCCTACGGTAGGACGCAGAATTGCCCATTCATCGGAGTATCGATTTGGCTTTCAGGCGATAATATCGACCGTCGACCGCGTAATTCCTTGCCTGCCCTTTTCAGTGCAGGGCAAAAAACAAGAGTAGAAGGGATTTAGGGGCACTCCTCTTTTATATCTCTGCCGCGGTTGTGAAGGGGCGAGATGTGTTTTGTGCACGGCCATCCCATAGGAACGACGGGTTGACGGGTAGTACTAGGTCCAATCACTTCAGCATTGAGAATGTGGATGAAACGCACACACGCACACGACACGGACATACTTTACACCAGCACGCAAAAGTGACATCGGAATGCCAAAAACTTTCCCCGCTCTTTTAATAATTTGATACGAATACTGCTTAATCACGGCGAGACGTATATCCATGGAATAGACAAAGGATTATGATAAGTTTGATTGCGAAACGATCATGTGGATCTCCTTAAGGTCAAGCAACTTAAGGGTAACTTGATGGTGTCCCATTTCGCGTGCACGATTTTGTGTCGTTTAAGAAGATGACTTGTTGCCATGGCTACACGGACATAGGACCCAACATCGTTGTGAGATCTTAATGACGATGGCCCTGGAACATGGCTAGCGTAGCACTGGTCATTCCCAGCCCCGTCAAGCCGGTGATGTCGCCGGCGCCGATCATTCGACCGCGGGGTGGTAGTCCGGGTCGCGAAGCTGCGGCGGAGGAAGAAGACCAGGTCGACGGTGAGAGCGGCAGCACCAGTGGAGGTGGTGGTGGTGGTGGTGGTGGAGGAGGAGGAGGAGGAGGAGGAGGGAGATTGGGAGGGAGGGGTCAAGGAGATGGAAAGCGGCGGAGATCGAAGTCTGATTGCACGGTGCTGCGGAAGAAAGTTGGTGGATATGTCTTAGGGGATGTGATTGGTGAGGGATCCTTTGCCAAGGTCCGCCTCGGGACACACATCTTGACCCAGGAACAGGTGAGTGACCTCACAAGGACTACTGAGTGAGAATACGTAGTAACATTCGTCACCATGGCGACGCTGAAGATGACGATTTTGGTTCTTCTCTTTCTACCTTTTTTGTTCGTTCTTTTTTCTTTTTCTGCTTCCATCTTTTTCTATATGATACTCATCTTTAAGAAATTCACAAAAACTTATTTCGGTAACCACTACTGCACATCCTTCTCCAACTTATAGAACAATCGTCAAAACTACAGATACGACCACTCTGATTATCGTTATTGTTATTTCTACTACGGAATGGTATCTGTATTCATGGTATTAGCAGCAAATATCGGTAATGGAGAAGATGGTGATCGGAATAGTACTCGCATGGGAACCATTGGTATCAATAGCATAATCTGATTATCACTATGATTATTATCAATGTCACTATTGTTTGAATATTACCATGACCATTGTTCCTTCAGTGTTGGCGTTATTGCTGCCGTCATCCATGTTCATATAGTGAAAAAAAAAATCATGAATAAAAGGTCAGCCAGACGAAAAGGAGCTTCCTCCCCTTTCAGAGTTAAATGACATAGCGCACATTGGACGCTCGTCTTCCAATCTAAATTCCCAATATTTCGAAAATCTTCTTCAATTCTACGAAAAGACCTTCCTCCACGTCTACGAGTTTCCTCGAATTTCCTAAAATTGTAAAATGGCCCTAAAGAACGCGGAAATACAACCATATATTTCATGATATTCGATTCATGACTTATGCTTAAAAAGAGTCTTACGGATAAGGTAGAGTTTCTTATCGTCAATTGGATTAATTGGTGGTCAGCTTTCGACACCTCGCCGTGAACGGACAAAGTGTTCATCTTCATGTACATGTGGATTGAGTGAATGCAGCAATACTCTTAGAACACATCAGTAAAAGTTTGGGGGAAAATAGGACAATCAGTTTAAAAGTCTCTGCGCTGTCACTGCTGGATGAGAAGACTACTGCAGATTATGATATCGCATGCGTAGAACAATATAAAAAAAAGATTAAAGAGAATTAAAAGAGAATTTTACATTTTTTTTTTTTGAGGGGGGGGGGTACAGTACACATTCCCTCGACTTGTCACTGACGTATGTTATGGAAGGGTAGCATAATACCCCCTGCCTTCTGAAAGAGGCAAGTCATAAGTGCTCTTTCACTGTGCACGAAAAATGAAAATAATTTAATGATATGTTGAATTTTCTTTATAGGTTCTTTATAATTGTTCTACACACGTGACACCACAAGCTGTAGTAGTTTGCAATGGCAGCATGCCCTTGAAGCTTCAAAAATTTACTACTTTTGAAAGGATTGTCCGATTTTCCTCAAACTTTCACTGATATTCCTATCAATATTGCTGCATTTCTCAATTCGTGTGTATGAAAGTGAACTTGTCCTTTAACTCACTACAAATTTTAAACTTTACAGAAGCCGATAATTTTTCTCACAATCTGTTTGTTTGTTTGTTTGTTTGGTTTTTGGGGTGTGGGTGGGATCAATAATATAAGGCATAACGCTTATCAAAATTCATTCGTTATCCGGACATCAGAGTATCCAAGAAATATTTTTCGACTTAGACTGGAGCTCAAATCAGTCTTTGATTGTCTATTCTGAAGTATGATTGATTCTTATCTGAAATCATGGAGCGCAGCAGTGAAAGTGAGATGAAGCAAAACAACTTCTCAAGCTATGCACCTTCCTATATCCATGCAATGTCGCGTTCCGCATGCATGCGTAATTCTGGTACAACGATCATGTTAGAATGGTCAGCATCTGTTGAATGATCATATTTATTGTCTGAATATTACAAATACTTGAATACATAGGGCCTATAATCTGTAAAGGTTAAACAATCTGGACAAAATAGGATCTCCATCGGGCTGAGAAGAAAACTCTTCAGGAGATTTGTGGTATGCCCGCGTAATCAAAATTTCTCGATTCTCAGGAACAGGTCCTGGAGCTAACAAATACGTACGTGACCTTCACAGCACTAACCGCAACCTTGTCCGGCCGCATTCTCTCTGATTGTGCCTGGTCCACTAGTCGACGTTCTTTCTTATCTGCACGAGTTCCAGGATCAATACCGACAAATCAATGATTGTCTTGTAGTGATATTCCCGAAGCGGGCTCTGTTTGCGTTGTTGAATTTCACAAAAGCCCATTCGATTACAGTAGTCATCATTCGTCATAAGGCTACACACGCCGTACAGTGGGGGATTATATAACGTACTGGTACACGCGTTACTCCAGATCAATTCATGTTCACTTTTTGTGTACACAACAGTCTTTCTTTTGAAGATGTCTGTAACAAGCTCGCTTCGGTAGACTCTTTGTTGATATTACGGCCGCATGGTGTCGCCTTCTTTCTTAGGTCAAGTTGTTATTTGGGTAATGCGTTCAGATATATTACTTTTAAAGCATGATTGCAGGAAACGTGGCATTTTGTATTTGCAAAATATAAAACGATTCGGTTATAGATCTATAGGATGAGTTACCGACTCCATCAAAGCGTACGTTGCAATCTTGCATGGATCTTGGCCGACGAATATCACGGATATAATGTGCTAGTATCATACACACAAATATATTGTAGTTTTGTTCAAACTTAATAAATTGGTCATAATACTGATAAAGTCTGCGTGTTTTGTCTAAACGTTTATCAACCCTTATAAAGTAATACTATCATCCAACGGATTTTAATGTAAATCTATTTTCAAAGTCTTTTGGCCAAGAAATATCTGAATAAAGATATTTTTGAATCTTAGGAAAACATTAGACGAGAAAACGTGCTTCAACTTTCGATAAACAATATTTATGTCATAATTGCATATAATTTGTATACGTTTATGCAGACAGCATAATATACAAATGCTTTATGTTTCTGGCTTTTTATGCGTATCCGATTAGGCACCGTATATTCTCAATTGAACTACAGTGTACATTGTATAAGATCCTCTTAAGTCATAGTCTCCCACCAATCAGACCCACAGCACTCAGTTGTACTGATGTTCCTGTGTATCGTTTTGAAATACATACACATGCATGTGTATATAATTTGTATCTATATTAGATACACATATTAGTTAATATTAATTAATATATCAACGAATGTTGGCGGGTGGGGTTGACCAAATGCCGATGGCACATGACCAAAAATGAGCAAAAATAAAAAAATAAATAAAATAAAAAAGCCCATGGGAGATTACACTCCTAAACCCAATTACAAAACAAAGAAAATAAAAGGAGCCCCCCCCCCGGGGGGGGGGGGGGGGGGGTTAAACCTAACCCCACCCACCCCGTAGATCCGCCACTGAAATATATGTACTAACGGTCTCTTGAGCACGTGATATCAAAGACAGTTACGAAACTTTATGATTTGCACAACAAAATAGGCCTACACGCCTTATTTCTTTTACTATAAGTTTACACAGACATGACAGAGGCATACCTGTGCTCTACATATAATACCTTACACAATCAATGGATTTACACCATTCGTGTCATTTTTTTTTTCTCTCTCTCTCTTTATCTCCCTCGTGTTATAAGGTTGCCGTCAAGGTTATCGATAAAAAGCTGATCGCCAATCGGGACTACGTGCGCAAGAATCTCCGGCGCGAAGCGGTCGTGCTGCAGAAGATGCGACACCCGAATATCGCGCGCCTCTACGAGGTGCTGGAGACGGCCAGCAACTACTACATCGTCATGGAGCTCGCTGAGGGGGGCACGTTCATGCAGTTCCTGTGTCGCCGCCGGAAGCTGAGCGAGCGCGAGACCCGGAAGTACATGCGACAGCTGGTGTCGGCAGTTGATCATATGCATCACCATGATGTCGTTCATAGGTGTGTATTCAAGGAAGAAATAATCGATCATTACAAAGCACGGTGCAATTAATGATTGATTATGTAATATATTTCATTATAGACGAATTCATACTTTCGATAAGTTTCAGTGCAAATATCACTTAAAGAGGATAAATATCTGTATCAAAATGTTCATTGATATCAATCAAAAGTTTGTGGATCCGTGTATAACAAAGATGTATACATGCATGTGTGATATATTCCAACTTTTATACACGAATATAATACTTCTGATCCTTGCAACGTTCACTTGAAATAGTAATATTTGCCCACTGTTTTGATGCAGATTTTGAAGAAAAGAATTAATTCATAGTAAAGTAAATATGAAGAGAACTTATTGGAATTTGGGGATTGTACCCGAAATGAAAACAACCCTTTTAATGTGAGCTCAAATCATAATGATACAAAACAGAAAGACACGTAATGACACTCATCTTACGAAGATATGAAATGATCGATGTAAGCCTATGATTATGACAGCAATTAATGACGAAATTATCAATTCTACTATCATAATATTTCAAACTCTTTACCCTAGAATCTTAAAATAAGAGATGAACTTTATTTCCGAATCGATTACTGGCATTGCGACCATTATGACTTTATACAATGAATAAATCAACAATGCATCCGTTGACGGTGGCATAAAGTCTGACCCACAAGACACGACAAGATCTTGTCGCCGCTTGTTTGTAGGCCTACTGAAATAAGCTGATTGATAAATGTTTCTTTTGTAGCGAGATGATTATTTCTTGTTTCCCTTTATTTCAGGGATATCAAGATCGAGAACTTTCTCCTCGATGCGGACCAGAACCTCAAAGTCATTGGTGAGTACCGTGATTATGACGCGATAGAGATCAGTAATGAATCACAAGGACATAGTTGGTGGCGCTATATGCAAGAATGCCGGGTCGATGAAAGTATTAATAGTGGAGGCTATCAGTCTTTTGTGAAGCAATATAATACATAAGTAGGGTTGATGGGGAATGTCGTCCCCGGAACATAATTCTGTATATACGAATAGTTAATAGATACTTGTCTTCTTCTTCGTGACATTGTAGTCAGCATTAATATACGACATATTGATCTGTTCTGTAAAAAGTAATTGAATCTCGTGACTCTCCAAAGAGTTGTTTTCCCCCAAAGAAGACATTGAAGACAAACCGTTTGTGCAGTTTTGTTCATTTTGTTGTAGAGCTCAATTATCATGCTGATTAGGGCCCTGTTTCACAAACGATGTTAGGATAACGACTCCTGCTAGAATAGCAACTTTCCGTGGCTACAGCCAATCAGGAAGCTGGATTCTTGTTGTTACCATGACAATTGCCATTCCAGCAAGAGCTGCTGTCGTAGCCTCTTTGGTCTGTCATCAAACATTAATTTTGAGCATTGAGAGCCGATGGTTTTGGCGTATTTTGACCCATCGTATCTCATAAACCAATGAAAGGCATCTCAGTCCATCGCGTACGAGCAAAGGTTACGACAGTTACGATGTATCCCGCTGTATAAACAACATGTCTCATTTCTTCAGATTTCGGGCTGAGCAACATTCTCGGGCACGACGGCTTGTTGCGGACGCAGTGCGGATCGCCAGCCTACGCCGCCCCGGAGATCTTCTGCAACTCGAGCTATGGACCCGCTGTTGACATATGGAGCATGTGAGTCAATCTGTTCAGCATAACAATTGTGTCCCTCCCCCCCCCCCCCCCATATCTATCTCACATTCAGGCTTTGGGGGGTTGATCTGCTCATGGACCTACAGGAATAGCCAAATGATATCTTCCCATTTTCTTCATTATTTTAAAACTCAGGCAATTGAATAGTTTCCTCTACCTCGAGGATAAGACTTGCAACCTTTTGACATATTTCCGCCTTGGATGATATTTCATTGATGATGATATTATCTTGGTACATTGCAATCAACTGAAGTAGATACTTGAAGGGATTACGAGTCTTATATCATTCCTTTATAATTCACGAGAACACAATGAAAACATTGACGTCATTTATTGCGTTAAAGTGTCGCGAGTAGCCGAAGGCAATACACGTTTTCAACTTTTGTATGAACTGTAACAAAAGGATGTTTCAAACTATCGTGGATATCATTCATCGTGTTACATACTTCACAACACATTCGAGTTGCCTTTGCCCCCCCCCCCCAAAAAAAAAGAGACGCAGCAGAAACATAACAAATGAAACAAATACAACAATGTACATAAAAGTTACAAAAGGGCCACCAACAATAGCATAATTTGGAGCCAAACCTATATTGACAAAAACATATTAAAGTGATTCAACGAAATCATGATCAAGATTGAACACAATCATGACGCGTGGGTTTTCCTCTGGACTCTTCCACTTCTCTAGAGGGGTGAACATGTATGCTATGCTGACGGGCGAGCTTCCCTTCGTAGTGGATCCACCAAACAACATGAGCAAATTGCACACCAGAATTCTGCAGGGTGTAAAACTACCAGAAGGAATGACCACGGGTAAGTTTTTTTTTTTTTTTGTCTCTTTATTCTCCGTCTTTCCGTCATTCCTTTTTATTTCCTTCTCATTTTTTACTCTGCTGTAATTATTCTGTGAATCAGATTGCGTGTCTTCTAAGCAAACTTTTTTCCCAATAGTGGCATTCCTTTAGTCCTCCTAATAGATGTTGGTGTATATATTTCACATCGACGTGAACAGATCAATATCATAAAATCGTTTCACTTGTGAAAGCATGAATATTGATAGCAATGTAAACCTAAGTAAACTCACATCGACTTTTTCTAAATCACTCTATGATGAAAGAATTATTATACTGGTAGACCTTATGGATACTGATAAATTATGAAAAATGACTCGGGCAGTCACTGCTCACATTAAGATTCTACGTAAATGTTTGTTTTTTGTTTGAAATTCTTGTTTCAGACTGCAAAGATCTGCTTCGGAAATTACTGGAACCGAAAGAAAATGTCCGCATCAGACTACCAGACGTAATGCGCCATCCCTGGATCAACAGAGGGTACTCGAGGCGCCTCTACCCTTCCCGCTTCGGGGATACACCGGAGCGAATCCCAGTGGATCACCGAATCATCAGCGCCTTGGTTCAATGCGGACATCGGGAAGATGTTGTCCTGGCATCGGTGCAGGAGAATAGACCCGCCCCCGAGAACGCTGCCTACTGCCTATTGGCCAAGCGCATCGCGATGGGATGGGGCTATCCGGACAGTAACCATGGCAACGGATCAGTGGTTGATACGGAGCGAAGCGATATGACTTCCCTCGTTACAGGACTAGGCGGTGACGATGAGACGAGTATGGACACGGAAGCCACGCCCAGTCCACCTGTTGCACTTCGTCGGCCAGTCAGTGGGCGTGGAACGAGAAGCATGGCTGCAAAGGAGAAGGATTACGAGATGGAAGGCAGATTTAAGAGCAATCGGGTCGAATTGGACGGTATTCCACCCATCAGTCACACGCAAACACGACCAAAATCGCCAACGAAACGAGAAATTCAAGACGATTTACGAAAAGCTTGGAACAAAATACAAACGCCTGTTCCAGATGTTGAAAATAACACCGATGAACATGACAACCATGACATCTTGATGAACCCGCCCAACGATGGCAATGACAAACTCTCGAACGATACCAAAATGGACTCCAGCGACTCCCTGGCTAACAAGTCGAAGCCTGCCCGGGCGGGAACTGAGGATGCTTTCATCGTCCAGTTGAACAAACGCCAAAATGGCGTCCTTCCTGTCAAACCCGGAACCGCCCCGACTTTATCGATGCTCGATCAGGGCAGTGCGCGTTTCCGGCCCACGTTTCAAAGCAACGCGTGCATTTTCATTGTGAACGGGAAGATCACTGCTGCGGATCAGCTGGTAGGGCGTTCCGCGGGACGCCACCGCGCCGTGTCGGGTCTTCACAGAGCGTCAACCGGCGACGCGGAAAGGCTGATCTACACGAAACGGGGTCTTGAGAAGGCCAGGTCAGTACCAGCCCCTGTGAATGTCGACAACACAACGACGGCAAAGATCGGAGACATTGACGAGTCCCAGGGCATGGAATCGACGCTACCAACGGATGGAGTGGTTGGGCCGCTTGCCTTGCCCTATCAGCCACACAGTACGTAGGCCTAATATGTCTATGTTATCATATTTTGCAGGATGATTAGTGCCGTATCAATATGTCATCTCGAATAGCTGAATCTTGTACAGTTAAAGCAATAAAAATTGTCAGTTTGTCAGATATTTATACTAAAAGACAGCGAAATTCTAAATCTTTTCTATTGCCGCAAATGGCAAAAAAGGGAGAAAAATTAAGGCATTAAACACGCGGACGATTGTTGAACATGTGATCATTTTGATACAAACAGATTCTTTAAAGTCAGGCGTGATTATATATAGCAGGGAATTTCCTCCTTTTATTGTGTATGTAACATCTCACTTGCTTTTTGCCCCTATACTGCAGAACCTCACTGATGAATTTCCATTAATTTAATTTCCATCATGTGTTTTTCCCCCCTTCACCAATATAGATGCGTTTCCTGGACATCGTCTGGGGACGAACTTTGCCACACCTGTGTCGAGTTCCCGCCCAGTCAACCGCTACATGTCTGTCACCACGCCTTCCTCCGCGCTGGCGGGACATTCCCCGTACCACCAGCATCATTACCATGGCAACCGTCAAACTGGCTTCCGACATGGGCGTCACCAACGATCTTTCACGGCTCCTTCGCTCCAGGGACGCGTTCAGTCGGCTCTGCCACCGTCACCCGCCAAATCATCCCTGGCGCATGGGGCCCAAGCCAGTGGGAGAAGTAAGCCGGCCAAGGCAGTGGCGTGGCAGGACCAAACCGGTACCACGCTACCTGCAACTTCGTTAAGACACAAGTCCAAGCCAAAGGAACTGCCAAATATCAACGGCTTCCATGGCTATCGAAAGATCTGAATTTTTTATGGCGATGATAATGAAAGAGGAATATAATCAGAAAGGAAGAAAGAAAGAAAGAAAGAAAGAAGCAGAATGAGGGAATGGAGAAGCAACAAGAAGATGATGTCGATATCGCGTAACAAGAAAAAAGTACAAAGCTTATTAGATAACTGTGCGTGGAGAAATACCATCATTCCCCAAAATTCGCACCAATCGTTCATCATTCACTCAAAGTGCTTGATTATGATCATTGATGTACTTTGTCATGTTTTAATTCAAAATATTGATATTTAGATGCAAAACTTTAAAGATCGCGGTACATGGGTAGCTGTCACACAGACCACTACGAAAGACAAAAGCGCAGAAGACAAGATGCGACAACGGCGCGGGGCAACTCGGTAGAGCTTGAGGCGTCATGCATTTGCCCCTTGAATGTAAGAATATGCGTTGATGGAAAATAATTCTAACTGAGGAAAAAAAAAATGGACGTTGTGCTCCTTTGGGACTTGTTGAATGGACTCCATGACAAGAATGATTCATTTCATTACTTTTGTCTGTTAATTTTTTTGTCATTTTTTTTATCTTTATTTATTATCATTTTTTTTTTTTTTTTGCTGACTGTTTTTTTTTCTCCTTTTTCTTTTTTCTTTCTGTGCACCCATTCTCTATCAAACATTAACTCGAAGGTAAAGGCGTGGTCAGGAACACTTTTACTGTTTTGGTGGTATGGGTTCTATCAATCTCGGCACGAAGGTACAGTACATTTTTAATTTAGAAAAAAAAATAGTCAATCGGAACTTTATTACGATTCGTCGGGCAGGATAGGCCCTATATACAAACTTTTGATGGTAAACGTTACAAATAAAATCTTTCTCAACTGTATAGGTAAAGATTCGCGTCACACCAACAGCGCATATCAAAAATGACGCGATGCATTCCATGCGAAATTATCGATGATGATTCCGGGGAATGTTTCTTTTATTTTTCCTGAGAGCATACTAGTAGTGACTTAACACCTATCACCTAAATTTGCTATTAAGTGACTGTGAAAAATCTTAAAAAATAATAGAAAATATGACGCTGCACTCTGATGTGCTTTCGAAATTCATGAAATTAACAAAATGCGAGTGATTAAATAGATAAGAAAGAACTTACAAAACACAATTCGTCGCCATTAACACGATTAAGGGCAAATGGAAAGTGAGTTTTGCGCGCTTTGCTAATTATGCTGTAACAATGAGAACCTGTAGATAAGAAGTTATATCATGCAATTTGACCGACACTCCTAACAGCTTTCAATATTCTTTTCGGGATCATTTTTGTGTGACATAACATTATTTTTTTTTATTCATATATCTTTATTACCTTCTGACTGCGCCGTTATGCCAAAATGACGGGTAAAAATCTAGAACTCATATTTTAAATTCAATATTACGCTAAGAAAAAAAAATGTAATGTTGACTACTATAGTTTAAGCTGTTGTTTTATAAGAAACATACGGGTTTATTTTGTACGAGACAATCATTACGGTACTTAATTTATCCTATCACTTGTAAGCTATGGAAACTGCTCTCTATTTTGTGTCACATAAGAAAATTGTCCTCATCATTTAACGATATGACACATGAAAGGTCGACAAGAAGGCGTCATTGCATGTAATTGCATATTACGCACAGTAAAGCCCTCTGGGCATCTAATTATTATGTTTACATTTTATGTGACCTAGTGTACTTTGTTTTTGCTCTTTCGTCATTCTTTTTTTTTTTTTGTTAAATCAAGTAGTATAACTAATGGAAATGTTGATGAGGTTATTTTCATATGTTTCATTGTGTATGTACTAATCGTCATTGTTTTTCAAACGAGGACATGCTATCTAAGGCTACATATGAAATGTCAAATACAATGCGAAACAATATTAATTTTTAGATATGTTGTATACTAATGTTGAATATGTTATTCAACAATTTTTTTTTTCAATGTTTGTGTGTGGACAATCATAAGATATCCAGATGATAATATACGATATACAGGTGATATACGAAACTATCAAAGTGCTACTCACAGACACACTGTCTTTTTTTATTCACAGACCACTAATACTGTACTGCGATGATATTTCCAGCTGCCTGCCATACTTAGAATTATCACTTCTCGTCAAAGATTATGATCGGTGGTTCATAACAGAATTTTTTTTTTATTCATTATATAGAAGCTCTGTTCGACTTCCTGTACTGGAGACCCGATTACACTGATCCACTATCAGTATGCCCTATGTTACATAATTATCATGTATCATAAATTGGTGATATGGATCCTTGCCAAATGATTGGCCGAGAGCTGTCACGTGACAAGTTTTTCATCACGTTCATACTGCCTATTCAAAAGACCACACTTTACTATTCACTCATAACCGATCTGTGTAATGTGAACTATTTGTATATTGGCTGGATATGCAATCTGTATATTGTGATGTCCTCATACATATTTTCATCAATGCCTCGTGTATATTGTTTACAAAATGGTCGAATGATATTACGTACCGATGATAAGAGCAGTAATAATAATGATAAAACTAATAACAATATTACACTACTGTACTACTATTTACATTGCTAATAATAATAATGATGATGATGATGGTGATGATGATAATAAAAATAATAACAATAATAATAATAATAATACATGTAATTATAATAATAATAATGACAGTGATGATGATGATGATAATGAAGTAGAAGAATAAATCGCTCTGATAGCAATGATATTGATAATGTAATGACAATAATACCACCTGTAACAATTGTATCAAGATTAAATGAGACGTATATTATGTGTAAATGGAACATTACAAGGAAGTATAAAGAAAGGACGCCAGGACACACAAAATGATACTTGTTAGTACTCCATCTCGGTACTTTTATTATCGTACTGTTGAATACTAGTATTTTCTCCTCTCATTATTTATGTACAACATTTCACCTGTACCCAAGTGTGGCCTTCCACATTTTGGCAGGCCTGGGAACCTCTTTGTACAAAAGAAACAATCTTGCTGCATCATGAGATCTCGACAATCAATAAACGACAATAAAACATAATAACAGAAATAAATACGAAAGGAGACGGCGTGGGAACGACTGTGTAGAATTGGTGTCGGTACTGGCTATATATCGACTGTGTGTGCTTGTGTGTGTGTGTGTGGCTTCTTGAATGCATGTGTACTCAAAATCAATAATTTTGACATGAAAATATGAAATCTACCTTAAACAAATAAAACAGCACACAGGTGTGTATGGACGTCAGACAGTTACACAACGGACAGTCACAATGTATTGGTGTAGACAAAAATAACGTATCATCGAGCTTCGCTGGTTTGATGGCAAAGACAATGTTTACATTTCCATGGCATTTCATCAGGGGGAAAGAAAGAACCTTCCAGCGTTTGATGTTAGAGAATTCAATTTCTGTGACTCTGGGTTGTTTACCTTGCTTTAGAAATATTGTGTGTACCTGAAAAACAACTTCTATGGACAAATTAACACCTTCAATGATGTATTTTCAGACTCTCCATTTTCTAGCAAATATCCTACTTCTATTGTTTGATCGTCAAAGCTAAGTGACGAGAGATGTTCAAGAAAAAAAAAAAGCAACACCAGAATTGTGACATAACGCGACGCAGCAATGTTGTCTTTTTTCAGTTTTCTTGGCAGAAAAAGATTGAACCTGTCTGGACGAAAAAAAAATAAGGCAGATCCTTGTTACATAACCCCACATTTCTGATCCAATCAAATTCTATACACACTGTCTGTACAGACTTTCAGGAAATACACACCAGGTTGATAAAACATAAACTCTGACAAAATATACCACACAGTATGGGTTTTATCTCTCGTAAATAATATTCTAGAAAAATCTAAAATCACCTTCAGGAATCAAAAATATATACACATAATTTACCTCTCACAATTAATCAGTGCAGCTGTCAACGTAACTATGGACTATAGATATGTACATACCTTTTATACGCTGCGATAATACAAACACAAGTCTTGTGCAAGAACACCTCAATTTGGGTACCTTTAGATACATGCACATAAGCCTTCATGTGCACACTCACCGCTAACTTATATTGCAACAAAGGAGGGAAAAAAAATCAAGCACTTTACAGGGCCATGGAAGATACCTTTCCCCATCAAGTCCGGGGGAAAGGGGGGAGGGGGTAATCTTACTGCAGATATTATAATTCTGTCCACTCATTAAATTGGCAACTCTGAATTTTTTGGCGCTGACTGCACATCCTGAAATGGCAAAAGCAGTGGTGGATCCAGGGGGAGCGCCCCTTTTTCTGTTAAAAACAAAAGAAATAAAAAGAAAAAATGGGGGAGGGGTGCGTGTGCCCCCCCCCCCCCCCCCTTTCATTTTGTATAGGCACCTTCTTTACGGAATTCCTGGATCCGCTGCTGGGCGATAGAACAGATGGCTCCGGTTACCACTGTACATTCATGAAATCTGCATACTTTTTTGTGTGTGTGGTTTTTTTTTTTTTAAGATAAGACTCTAACAAAATTTGCCAATTCTCTTAAAAAAAAAAAAACTGTTGCCAATTAGGGAATTAGTGATGAAATCTAATTAGATTTGAATAGCCTTTGATAATTTCACCATCTAAATATACAGTAAATCAACCCCCCCCCCAAAAAAAAAGAAGAGATAAATAAATACATAAATAATTAGGTTCTAGTGAAGGTAGAGTTTTTAATTCTACCTCCTGAAATACTAGTATATGAATGACCCCCCCCCCCAAAAAAAAAAAAAAAAAATAATAATAATAATAAGAAGAAGAAGAAGAAGAAGAAATAAATGAAATAAAAAAAAAACAAATAATTAAATAGATAAATAAAAGTAATTGAATAAATAAATGAATATTTGAAAGAGATAACAGCACCAAACCAAAGTACTTAGTTTCCTTGGACTTGACAGGTCAATAAAATACACTGTACAGGGAATGAAATATGTCATGGAATGAGGACGAAGCAGGTTTGCCATGTTCAATAACCATGCATCAGAGGAAGTCTTTAGGTCTAGAACACTCCATCAAAGTTCATAGAACGTAAAAGAAAAAGAGGGGCTAATATCCAGACAAAATGTGGAAATAATTTTCTTGATAGGTGGCAATGCAAAGGAAAGTGCAGCCAAAATATTGGAATTTTATAAACACTTTTTCTTTTTGACACGGATGAGAGCCCAAAAGTCGTGAAACAAAACCTCATGTCTGCCATGAACACAGAATGAACCTCCTGATATTTGAAAGTCATTCTAGAAAGAAATGAAATTGAGTTGACCAAATAGACCATATGACTTTGGCAGTGACAAAATTTGTGTTACCTTTGAAAATAATAATAAGAATGATAATAATAATATTAACACTATTATTATTATTACCATTATTATTATTATTATTATTATTATTTTTATTATTATCATCATCATCAAATCCAAATCACATTCTTCAGTATATTTTTATTCTTCTGTGGTAAGTTTTGTTGTTGTTGTTTGCTACAACATATCAAACAGGTCGCCTCTATTCCCTCTGTGATAAGGTAGTTGTGGTTCAAAATCAACAACAGAGCAGGGCTTTACCTCATTAAATAAGGAATAAAGGCCGGGGAGATCCTGCTGAGATCATTACTCCCATTGAAATGAAATATATTTGCATTTGATGCATGGCTTTGGGGCAAAAATATGCCTTAGATGCAGAAACAGCACAAGAAAAAAAAAAAAACTTAGCGCTGCGTGATACACTGCAGAACCATATACAAAAACCAGTACGGATGCAAAGTGCTGGAATAGATACTTCTAATAGATGCTTTTAACATGCATCAAAGGCATAGGAGTCATGGCTGAGATACACCCACAAGTCAGTTGCTGCAATGTTACGCAGATACTGCACCCATTACAAATAGTTACACACGAATTCATGAATACAAGGGCAAGTCTATAATATACTTTGAAACATAAACACACAGAAATCCTTGAATCAACCCTGCAAAAAAAAAAAAAAGACACATCCCCTCCACCTCCCCCTCCCCCCCCCCCAAAAAAAAAAATGGTTCACAGAGAATGTCTTTTCTATTGCACTGAACATGTGTTAATATATCCTCTCTTAACAATTCCCACACTATTCCAATGAGCACTTGAAGATAATCAAATAAAAGTCTCTAATGATATCATACAAACTGAAAAAAAAAGTGTTTGAAAAGAAAGCAAAGAAGAAGCAACTATAAATATAACAAAAATTCAGAGTTTAAACTCTTTTTGAAAGTCAAAATGTGAAATGGTATTTAAAGTAAAGGACACAAAATAACTTGACAAACACAAATCATATATGACACAACACTGAACTATTCTGTGAGAAAGCATGACTTTGACTGAACACAGTGTTGTGTTCTAGACCTTGCCAAATTAATGAACATCAATTTTGAGTAAAATTATGCACAAGAAAAAAAAGAAAGAAGAAGAACGTAAGTGTAAGAGATTGGACATCAAGGCAAATAATTTACAAATCTGATTCACTGTACTTACTTAATTCACATCTGATGTTTTGAGCTTTGTAACAGAATTAATTTCATCATAAATCTTTCTCAAATATCTGTCGTTATTTTTCAACTGACATTTCTGTCTCTCACTACCATCCATCTCTTCCACCGAAATGTAATCGATACGTAATTTCTGGTCTAACAAAAGTCCACAAGGCCCTGTTTTTTTTTTTTACTTCACACGTGTCACAAGAAATACAGCTTTTCACTACAAAGCACATTCTGCAGTCCTACCCCTTTCATATCTTGTTTGCTTTACAGTCTTGAATGGCATACATCAATACTGGTTGATAGAGTGTACTATTTTCCAACTGAATGCACCTCAGGAATATTGCCTGATTTTCTGAGGGGTCACTTTTCTCTTTTAACACGGAATAGAGTTTACACACAAGATATCTGTGTTGAAATTTTATTTAAAACTTATCATACCCCCCATACGGTAATATCTTTTTGCTGGTTGAGACTGCGTTGATATACAAGGAGATAAAACAAAAAGACACTCATTCTAAATGGGTATCAAAAGAGTGTTCGACTGCCAATGGAACCAAAAAATACCACAAGTAAGTAAAATTCCATAAGCCATCCTTTCAGCCTCCCTATAAGCTTCTGATTAAAACCCAACATGGGGCATGCACAAATGTTGCAGAGAAATAAACTGGGACATGAAAGCAAAGTCAAAATACATTTCTCATTGCAAGAGTAGGGACACAGTTGAGCAAAAGTTGAAATTGATTCATGTACAGTGCACTCCCATTATGACAAACACCATTATAACAAAATTATGGTTACAATGAAGTAAAAATTCAGGCCGAAACATTATCCGCTCTATGTTTTTTTCTTTATTCAGCTATAACAAAATTTTGATATAAAGAAAGAAAATTGCCCGTCCCAAGGACTTCATCGTAACAGGAATCCACTGTACACCTGCTTGGGTGGAATGACACTTAGAAAACTGGTAGAAATACCTGGAATTTCTGCAGCTGGGACTAGTCAAGCTGACCGCACCTTCGTTACAAAAGAAAAACCTGTGCAAAAAAATAGTTGGCCTTTTTTTGTGGTATTTGAAACAAGAGGAGCTTGCTTTTTGAATGCAAAAGTGATGCTGCCCTCTACAGTTAAATCTTTGTTTCCGCTCTGTAAAAAAGTTGTGGAAGACTACTCACTGTGCCGCTGTACACTCTCTGAGATATTTAGAGGTTGTACACACAAAACAACATGACTTCATCCACATTCTGCAATAACAGGAAACTGATGAGTCTGCTCTGTATGTGATGACAATGTACTACACCTTGGTACATTTGATGGAAAAGAAGAAACACAACTCCTATATATCAAATTTCTTTAAATTTTAGTGTGCTGCCAAAACTATGCAAAACTAAAGATATAAACACAAATGCAAACATTAAACTCCTTGAAATGTTTAAAAAAAAAGAGAAGAGAATGGAAAAAAGGAAATTAGGATAAATGCCAACCCCAAAACAATAATTATATCTAAGGAGATGTTAATTCATATAGAGAGAGGTAAAGATGACTGAAATATCGTGACAAATTGTCAAATCTTGTCACATCTAGTCAAATCACACCCCCAATTCTCACTATCGCATACCAATGTAAAAGCTCCAACAGCAGCGGCGCTATTCAATTTCTATTACTGAATGTCTCGACTTACACAGTGCCAGTGCACAGTGTACACACACTGCACCATACCTCTGCATTACCGGAAGTGCACAAGTCAAAATTGAGAATGTGACCCTGCTTGGTTTCCTCATAAAGCAAAGTAAAACAAAGTGGTTCTAATAAAAGGTGGGTCGGCCCCAATGAAAGATGGGGCCCACCTTTTCTTAGGACCTCTTGGTTCGTGGATATCTCGGCCATTTCAAAACCGATTTTCATCAAATAAACTTTGAATTTGTCTTTATAGAATTGCATGCTCTTTCATACACCATATGAGTGGTTTCTCATTATCTCATAGAATGTTAAAACCTGAATCCCCATCTAAACCAGAACTATACCATCCCATGTAATCATGCGAGAGGTGCCTTTGCTTTATGTTGCATGAGCTCTTGGGGAAAATGCATCATGGGAGCTTACCCATTAGACTTGGGTTTCATCAACTCGACCGAGACATAGAGTAAAAGACCTGAAAAATCTTCTCAGAATACAAAATGCCAAAATGCCACTCATCACTGAATGTACAGCCAGCCAAACCACTGTGTATAAAAGACGAACATCATGTTGACTATATGTGAATTTGACAAAAATATTTGAAAAAAAAATGACACCAGTAGGCTTTCAAACTCTATTCAAAACCAGAAGTATAGGTAAATTATCTAAATGGTCTCATCTTGCACAGGATGACATCACTGCTGATAAATAGACCGGTACGGAGAGTGGAAGGGTGTGGCTGATAAGGGCGTTGCTGGAGTAGGGCGTGGTCTGGGCAGGGCGTTGGTCTGAGTGGGTTGCAGCCCATGTGTAGGGTGTGGCTTGGTGAAACGGGGTGCGACTCTGCACCCCCTTACTCCTCCTCATTGGACAGATGTCTGTTATTACCCGTCAGGGAGGTGTGTACATTGTCATCGCTGTCACTTCTAGAAGGAAAATAAGCAATTTAGACAGGAAGATAACAAATTAAGGACATATTTGATCAATATATCACACTGTGATGGCGTATGTGATATTGTATGTCAATCTATTTCAGCTTCAGTTCCAGTTTGCGCAGTGACACTGTATATACTTGTAATATATTTTATGCACTATTTGTTGTAATATCCAATGTACAAAGAATTTCCCATGAAGAAAATAACGTAAATCAATCACAATCAATAACAATTTTTCATATTTCTTCCATTCTTCATGAATAAACATCAATGACATCATTGATTATGATAGAATAAGTTGGCTATTTTCATCATTATATTTTCCTTCTGAGCAATTATTTTGATCACTGACTGCTTTTGACTCTGGAAAAACTCAACGACCAAATATGATCATACTGAATTTTGCATTGAAGCAGGTTTGTCGTCAAGAATCAATCCTTCAAACTTTACAGAAAAAAAAAAAGCTTTAGGGGAGGATTGGACAAAAATGGGCAAAATTAGACAAAATGGGGCAAATCTGTCTTGGGTAATTAAAAAAAAACCATCAACTAATGATAACAAAAAAGTCACAGTATGGCAAGATCTTCCCTTATCCAATTATCTGTGCAGATTTCTTGACACTATATACTGCAAGATTCAAGGGAGTGGCAACATTTCCACTTCATGCCCTGTTGATCAGCTGCTCCTGGGCAACAAGTATTATACACCATGGTATATTCAGCACTCTCTTTATTTTCAAAATTAATGTCTCTTTATTATTCTAAGTTGTCTGATACTTGCATAATTAACAACTCAATAAAGCACTGCTTCACATTATGATTACACATAATGCATTTTATATCGTCTCGAAGGAAGGAAATCACAACTTGCCTAGAGCTTTAAAAAGTGCTTATACTTTTTTTGAATTCTGTCAATGTTGTTTGCAATCAGGAGTTCAACCATTCGCAAAATTGTCTTACAGGGCAGCTTTCATCAACTATCATACTGGTGAAATACATGTCGTATACCATTTGTTTTCACTCACCCATAAATCAGTTCATCCTCTGATTCATTCAGCATGGAGAAAGTCGGGTTGTCTTTGAAATATGTATCTGTTTTGGGGAAGAAAGACACAGTTAAAAAGAACTAGAGTCACACTGGTCCTGAAGTGGGTCTCCCTGCCTTTTCACATATTCATGGCGTCTGAATGAAAAGTTCAATAAGACATCAGATAATAATGAATTCAAAAAGACACAAAAAAGCATTTAATACACGCAAGTGGAATGGAGGGTAATAGATTAATTACACGTATGTATAATTTAAAACTGCTTAAATGACAATGACAAACCAAATGATTACTAAAGAGAGCTGAGCTTGAAGATTTCACCACACGATGAAATAGCTCAAAAGAAGCAATTACACAAATTGTGTTTACAACAAAAAAACAAACAAACAAACAAAAACAAAACCAGGGAATACTTACTGTAAAAGTGGAAATTTTTGCGGTGTTGAAATTTTCGCGCATTTCGCGCAACCAGAAACTACCGCGAAAATAAAAGCACGCGAATATTTTTGCTAGCCATATGTTCCTGTCTTGATTCCGCGGAATTAAAAACGCGTGAAACTCTTCTTACCCGGCCAAGCGCGAAAAATCAGTCGCGCGAAAATATCCACTTTTACAGTACATAGAATATTAAAATAATTTGATCAATGAATGTTTAGTGGCAAAGCATGAACTGGGCAGAGATTTCTCAAGTGTTTTTGACTCATTTGCATTATTTTTATGAGTATATTATATGTATACATGCAAAGCTCACTGCTGAGACTCACCTTTATGTGCATTCTTGGAGGGAGAGTAGACAAACGCCATGGTGTAGAGATAACAGTTTAGCAGACTGTAGAAGGCTAAAAACTCAGCACGTGAGGTCAGAAGGTCAAGGAAAGGTCACAGGTTTGACCAGAACAACAAAACTGACGATACCATACAATGGCCAAACTCATCTTAATAGATCCTAGTGAAGCAACTCTCCCATATGACAAAATCTATCAATGATCGCATGGGCCCGATCTTCCTTTTTTTTTAACCTGTTCTTTACAGGAATCTGTTATACCACATTCCTATCGAGTCAACTCATATATTGGAACCTGGTAAACCAGATTCCAAAATGTGGACCAGAGTGTCTGCATTTATTTTGTGATCTAAATTCTTGGTTATTTGTGTTATGCTCACCAGAAAAATGACTATGATTGAAAAATAAGAGTTTCTTCTATCATATCTCTTCTTTTTGTAACAAAACTGCATGTTTTTGAATTGTCTAATTTACCTTTTCAAACATTATAGTGTACTTGTTTTGTAATAAAACACACAAAAAAGGTAAGGAGCAATCAAGGTTAAGGTCACTAGATTTTGACTTTCGCTGACCGCATTCAGGTGCCCTTTTTATAGTGTATAACAAAAGAGTTTGAGAGTCCAGCGCATTCTCTATTCAAATCTCATGTCCGATTGTTATTTTGCATTGTTCAATGGCACATTTACTGCTTGACTGCTTTCACACAGGCAGATTGCCAACCTGTCTGTTCTTTGACAAGAGGCAAAAAGGATTTCATTTGGGGGCAATGAAGGCTCTCCAAGAATTGTGGGAGAAATGGGTTAATACAATTATTAAAAAGCAAGAGCACTCCCATCTGTCTTATTATATACTATATAATTCATATTGATTGCCCTCACACACAAAAAAGTGCTTTGCAGTCTAATTTTTGGATGAGCACAAGATATTAGGCAACAGAAGGTTCTTCACGTTAAAAGTTAAATTGTGAAATTTATCATTACCTTCAACATCAAGCTTGATTTGGCAATACAAAATTAAAAATGATGAATAAATATATTTATTACCAACCTATCTACTGCCTTTTCTCATTGTTCAGAATTCAGCACAAATATCCATTACCATCCAAACCAGCTGAGCTGGAGAATGCTCCTCCATAGAAATGCAAGCTCATTCTGAGCCAAAATGTCACAGGTTACTATGGCAACAGCTATACAATGAGACTATGATGAATATAATAATCAGATTTGAACGCAGTGAAAAGGATATAGTTGTTGTAGTACGTCGAGAGCTCCGTCACAAAGTTCTCGTTGAGAATGTTGACGCCGTACCTCATTACTGTGATTGTGGTCCTGTACAATGTATGAAGAAGCAATAGAAAGCAAAATGCAAACTGAACAGACTTAGTAAACTGACTGCAATAGACTGTGTTTACTATGTTCTCCAAGAACGTTCCTGTAACTGCTGTGAGCAAGTAATGCATATTTCAAAGAAATATAGGAGTACAGGGCACCGTTTCATGAAAGTTGTCAGCCCCGACAAGTTGTAAGTCTCTGACAATTACCATAGTAACAGTCAGTGACCAGATCTTTTCAGCCAGTCAAAACCAAGGATATTACTGAAATTGTCAGAGACTGACAACTTGTCAAGGTTGACAACTTTCATGAAACAGAGCCCAGGAGTACCTCATACATGTACAAGAACACACAGAAGACACAAAACGGATTATTTCACGCCCTTTTTCTTAGCTTACACATTAAAAAAAAAAAAAAAAAAAAAAATCATTTAGTGTACAACAGCTTCAAATCTGAAACATCTGATACTTCAGCGTAACATCGTTTTGGCAAACACTCTATTACAGTTTAATAGAGAATTTGCCCGCCCATCCCCGACTCAAAAGTGCATCACAAAATACCACTTCTGATCACCTAATCCTTACCACACAATACCTGGTATTTGCCGATTAGCACGTACGCCAGAATGCTTTCTTCAGCAAATGGCACAGATGTCTGGAAGCTAATTGTCAGTGAATAGAGATTAGCTAATCCCTCTAATCACTTTTGTGTCACCATGGCCAGCCCCCTGGACTGAGGCACAACAAGGCACACCTGAGTGGGCTTCCTAACTTTACAATAAAGTCAATCTCGCTGTATTACTAAATGGTGATGAAAAAAGCCTGGGCAAGTTAAAGGGATGGTACAGTATTGGTGGAGATGAGAATTGGGCTTCTAACTTTTTGCGAGATACCAAGAAAACACTTATGATATAGTACAGAGCATACCATTTTAAGAGGACTTCAAAGTTTATTTGATGAAAATCAGGTTTGGAATGACTGAAGCATCCAAAAACAAAGTAAAACAAAGCAATCATAATAAAGTGTGGGTCCCACACTCTATTAGAATCGCTCTTTTTTGGATATCTCAGCCATTTCAAAACCAATTTTCATCAAATAAATGTTGAATTCCTCATAGAATTACATGCTCTTTCATATTTCATAAGAGGTTTCTCATTATTTCACCAAAAAATTTTAGAAACCTGAAATTAGGTCTCAACCAAAACTATACGATCCCTTTAAGCTAAACCCCTTGGTACAGAAAGGGTTAACTTCACGCAGAGTTGCAATGTCGTAGCCTTCTGCACAAACTTACGTTGCTGCTACGACCGCCAGCATTAGAATCGTCATGACTTTGAGTCTCAAATCTGAAAGTGAGAGACAAATCACACAAAATGCTTGTCAGAAAGAAAAAAGACACAATTATATTACATTCTAACAAACTCCATAACAATCCTTCTGAGCACATGGACAGGTTTGTTATTATTTTGAATGACAGGAAATTCATATTTATATTAATGAATATTTTCAAAACAAACTGTTGATTCAGAAAAAAAAAAAAAACAATCATGAATAGAGGCCTACCATTGGGGTGTTTTATCTTAATTGAAGTTTGCTGCTGATTTTCAAAAACACACATACACACACACAAATTAAGCCATTTAAACTAATGAAATGCACAATCACTTGTAAAAGCAGATACTAAATCTATACAAAAATTGATGCAATAGTCAAGACTTTGCAAGAAGGCTTCTAATGCTGAGAGCCACTAATGATAATAATTGTCACCAAGGGAAACCTCAGCATGGTAAGACTATTAACCACACAATCATAGAAGGGTCGAGACAGGTATTGCCAATGAACTATCCCGTTTGATGATCAAAAGCGTGACAGCAGCGCTAAGAACCCTAAACCTTGCTATTCAAAGCACAGTGCACAAACCACTGGTGCAGGCATTTATCATCACTACTCCTGAAGTCACAAGTGGATCATCATCATCATCAGGAGAGCTGTGACGTAACGACGATGCGTTGCCATGGTACTCACTCATGTATGGAAGCGATCTGAGCTCTGTGAAGGCCCGGATGACGAGGAAGAGCAGATAGAGGATGTAGAACCCACCGACCACCAGGAAGAAGATGACCATGCCCTGCAGAGGGGTCAAAGTTCAAGGGTCAAGTTGGCTTCCTTAAAATTCAGTCATTGAAAAATGGTCTGAGTTTTGTTTTATTTCATCATTTTTTCAAGCATCTGTAATGTCTGTGAGATCACATACTCATGTTTAAACTGAATTGTAAATTATCATCAAATCTTCCTTGTTCAAATTCATGAAATTACATTTATATTTACTTTTGAAAAATCCTCATTGAGATTGAATTTGTGAAGATATACCAGCAGTTGTGAAATATCATGAAATCTAAATTTGAAGTATGAAATCTTCTAGTTTTTAAAAGATTTAATTTGTAACTCTTTATTAATTTTGGTATGGAAGATGTACTTTAACACAAAGTGGCTTTTTAGTTTCCTAATTTTTTGTTTGTATGCTCTCTTCAGTAGTACACAAAGCAACTTCCATTTTTACACTTGGGACATTGACAGACAAAGTATCCTGACGTCACAAAGACGTTACATCTCATGCACACATGATAGTACTCTTTGTCATAAAGCTGGCAGAGAATGCACTGGCAGTAATCTGGACGCAGAAAAAATGACCTAGGTTTCGTGTGTCTGTTTCCAAAAGGATTTTCCACATCCTCTTGATCGAGCAATAATTAGCCATAAATGGCCATAATCACTCAAAAAGATGTACTAATGACATGTGACAAAGTAGTAAGAGGGTGTTGGCAAAGAACATGTGATTGTTTAGAGGTCAAAAAGCGAGCGGAAAACTTTCTAACAGCCGCCCGACAGAAAATACCGTACTCACAATGAAGTCTCCCGAATCGACCTTGTAGTTGAACGTGGGGTCGTAGAGACTGCAGTAGAGTTGCCACGACGACAAGACGAGCGTCGACACCCACAGGACGCCGACTATTAATAGCTTGGCAAGGTAGAATTTCACCCACTTCCTGTCACTCTGCACACACAGCCGAGAGACAATGAGAGACAGTAGGTACAAGATTAATGGGTGTTGACACCTATCGCCATTGATTCAGAGTCTAATCACTACACAGTGATTATAATGACATCACTAAACAGCAGTCAAATCAAATTTCAGTCCAACAACGTCAGCTGGAGGTGGCAAGCTCTCTATCTGGTGTTCTATTGGAAATAAAATAATTTCATTATATTGAATATACATGATTTGGTTTTGTTTGTCCCTGTTCCATCTCAACCAGCTCCCTGCCCCCCTCCCCCCCCCCCCATTTATTTTAGAATCAATCCTATCCTTGGGCTAAAACTGTTTGCCCATACTGTGTATATATTTGCATTAGCTAATGTAGGGAGTCTACAGATGTGATTAATATATCATGGTAAAAATTATACTATACTGGATGGTAATGGGATACCAGGAGCCATTGGTCAAAATGAGTGCAATATTCCCTGGTACTCCATGACAGAATATTTCTACATATGAAATCATATTCTAATATCATGTATAATAATAATTCCATCATATCTGTAATCATAATGAATCAAGAGAAGGCATAACTGTAAAAATAGTTCCTACTTTTACTAGAATTTGAAGTATACCCTGCATTAAAAAGAAAAGAAAAAAGGAACTTGCACTTAAAGCAAGAGTTCATGCACTCAGCAACCCTCCACGTAACATACAAGACAAAATACAGTGTATTATTGCAAATCCACTTTACTACAGTAGCCTATGGGGAATTAATACATAAGCTTCTATGTTTCATTAAATATGCTTTGATATTGCACATTGAAAATCAAGTGGCCAAAATAGGCATTTTTTAGGCACCGCAAAATGCCTTGTATGAATAATAATAGTACATAATAGTTACATGAAACAAAAGTATCCTCACAACACACTCTTTATCTTAATAGAGCAATGACCAGGGAGCATGTTGACCACGTAGGATAAAAAGAAAAGAAAAAACAAACAAACAAAAAAACATCTGGGATGCCTTATGTTTCAGAATGATGGCACGGACATGGAAAAAACTGATTGATGGGAATAGAGGAGGTATAGAGGGTACCCCGTCGTCATGGTTACCTGTCGGATGCCATGGTATGCACACAGCCAGAACAGGAGCAGCGCACAGAGGAAGGTGGCCTGTGTGATGTTGTCGATGAGCATCGGTATGGAGCTATTTACCAGCAGCGTCAGCGGATAGATAGGATCTGTGCAAGGGACATTCAATGTTGGCATCACATTTAGTTATTATGATAGACAACATCTTTATACGTTAAAAAGCATCTTCATCTTAAAACCTTTACCCTCAAGTAAACTAAAATTCTATAATCAAGGGGCACATATCATGATATTGCTTAGACAATCCCATTTTATCTAACATGATCTCTTTTCAAAGAGCTGAAATACATTTATTCAATCTATTTCCGTTTCTATGGCAATGTCAGGATCTGTGTGGGAGTCATTCAATGTCGTCATCACATTCAGTTACTGACAGACAGTGTCACTTAAAAGTCAAAAGCATCTTTATCCTCAATTAAACTGAAAAATCTATAATATATCTTGAGGTTCATTAGATAAACACAATTTGTCAAATATGATTTCTTATCCAAGGACTTAAGTATATTTTCAATAAATTTGTTTCTGTTTTTATGACAATGTCGCTTTAATGTTGCCTCCAAGCACACATGACACTTCTCCTTTAATGAAACTAAATACATCTGATCAGGCTTTCATTTAGAAAGAGAAATATTCTAATGTCCTTGATAGCACCATGCCAAGGTCATGGCTGAGAGGGTTTCATGCAATGCTTGTCGTAGAAATGAGGCTCAGCAATGAACACCCAAAAAATGGAATAAAGAAAGAATCTACTATAAACCCAAGTTGACTTATATATCAAGTTTTTTTTTTTGTGAAAACATCATATTTCATCATCAAGTCTCTCACCGTTATAGAGCAGAAGCAGGGGCAGTAAGACAGAGAGCCATTTCTGCTCAATCGACCAGTCCCGCATCGAGAATTTCCGCAACGAGTGGGCAAATAAACACTGGAACAAAAAAAAAAATATAAGACAGGAGCTCGATCAGAGAATGCTTTTGTGCAATGGAATTCAAACATTTCAAGTTTTGCATGCATATGTGCTATTCCATTCACCCAAGTTTAACATCAATTCTTGCCCATGAATGATTCTCGTGTTAAGATAGCATGACAGCAGATAAAAAAAAAAAAAAAATGCAATAGAGCATTTGCTACAAGACTACAACAAATGCTATACAAACATACACCAAAATAGTTCAAAAAGGCTACATGCATGTATAAATACTGGACATGGGCAAATTTTCTCCCCAAAACATCCCATCCCAAGCACATCCTTTCATAGACATTTGTACACATGCATGTATAGTTGTATTCGGTATTGTTTATAGACAACTGATGAAGACTTTGCTTTGAATCATGAATTCAAATGGATTCTACTTGAGCATTAAATACTGTGGCATGTCTATTGGCCTCCCCCTCCCCCTAAAAATCACTGTATCATGAGTTTGTCCTTGTCGGTATTTCTATCTTGGCTTGCTCGGTGGTCTGTGAAATTATATAATGAGCAGAATCAAATTAAGATTGATGACCACTCTGACTGCTTGGGTCACAGAATCAGCTGACCCTGGTATGCAGGACATCATTGAAATAAATCAGACATCTGCCTCCAGATTAAAATGCAACTGAATCACGCTCATTTACGAAGTCGTCTTTGAGCAAGAACAGGACTATCATCCACAAATTGGACTAAACTAGAAATGGAGACATGTCTGCAATGGATGAGCTGAGATTGATGACAGGTCCCTTACAATTAAGTTACAGTAACAGCTATTGGGGCATCACTTAAGTAATGAGTGATTTGTTATTTGCACTGAATTGTGCAAAATGGAAACCAGACTGATATACTAGTGACTTTAACATTACACATATATTTGTACTTTGTCTTTGAGATGTGCACAAATATTTGCCTTTTCTTGAGTAATCTACACAATACATGAAAATCACACACTTTATGTATACATTAAACAACAAGGTCATCTGTTATAACTCTGTTCTTCTCGGTATACTAACTTTTATTATCTCAAAATACGCAAATTTATTATCTCAAAATAAGCAAACATGATAAGGTGCAGGATGGGTTCTCAAACCCTAATCAGAACCATGTTTTCACTTTAATTAACAACTTCACTTCTTTCTTTTGTTCAGTTTCCTTGAATACTGAATCATCCATTCATATGGTGAAGCTGCTATGTGATCATCCTTGTTCATTGTGATTTGTTATGAACTTTGGAAACATTCTTAATCCTTTATTCCATTCACTATAAATTTTGCAGCTCTGTACCCAGTATAACCAGGTTATAGATGTTCAAATGCGAAAGTCTGAAAATCATCTGGATGTCTCCTTTAACAATGATTACTGCTATCAGACACAGCTGAGAAAGGAAAATTGAAAATATTTTCTGCACTCACCGTGACAATGAATGTAGTGACAAGAAACACGAATCTGAACCAGATGACCATATTTGAAAAGGCTGGATTATAGGTACGGAACTGAAAGAAAAAAGTGAGAAAATACAAACCAAAAAGGTTTTACACACAAGATAATGAGCTGTCTATCACAAGCCTAATTAACATCACAAGTAGAGGTAATCAAAAGATAATATTTCCCACACGATTTTGCAAGCCAAAATTATGGAAAATACAGCTAGCATCAGCAAAAGTCACCATCATATGAGGTTTATGTATTTCTCCCCATTTTACATTTAAGCTTTATTTGTAAAGTAGGTAAGTAATATCTGAGAAGCAAAAGTATGTTGATGAAGTTGAGTTAAACAAAACCTAACAGCAGCACAATTAATGTATGACAATGCTGCCCGCAGTCTTTGGGTCAAACAGATAAAATCTAGGCCGGTTGCATTCTGTATGCCTGTAGAACTAGCTGCACAGCAAGCTCCTGTGAATATCCTACTGATTTTCTCTAGCATGAAAAGCAGCTGGCATCTCAATATGTTGATCTGCTACAAATTTAAGGCCCAATTCACATTTCAGCAGGGCAGCGTGCAATGTTTAAGTGGTGAGGAATGCAACACTGCATTAAAGACGATTTTATGATACATGGTTCTATTCTGAGCAGCTGCTGCCATGAAAAATTTTAAATATCAAATCACTGACAATAAGAAAGTCAAAGAAGGAGAGGAAGACAAAGAATATAAAGAGAGCAAACAACAACAACAAAAAAAAAAAACACACATATCATTGCCTTTATCAGCATAATGAAAACAACAATTCATGTTCTCGATCAAATTGTGCTGGAATAAATTCTGGTCATAAAAACAATGACTGAATAAAACTTTATTTTGTTTTTTAATACTGCATTAACAAAGACTAAATTTGAATTTGCAGAGAGATACATGCTACGTTTTACCACTGCACAGATCTATATAAATTCTATTTGTCGCCCCCTTTCAGACACTCACATAGAAATTGACGGCCGAGACGGGGGCGTGGAGGGTTTCCAGCCCCTCGAATTTCACCGTGATGATGTAGGTGGAGTAGTGCAAGGTGGTGAGATGAAGCAGTAAGAGCTCGTCGCAAGCCTTCCCCTGGGGACGAGATAGAGAGAGGGAACAAAGGAGTAGGGGTGGGTTATTAGTGGAGAAGGAAAAAAAAGGAAATCTCTGCAATGCAAAAGGCATACATACCCGCCAGGTTTCTCAGCTGTATGGCTGATGATTTTAGAAGCCACATCTATAACATTTATGAGTAATAAATCAAAAGTCATCCTGTGAGTTGGCTAAAAACACTATATGGAAATTTGCTGACAGAAAGATAAATTTTGATGGTCACTGTAAGACCGTGGAATGCCAGAAACTGAACAGAAGCATTCTTCATTTATTACTCCTGGGTGATGCCACTACAAACTGCTGAATCTTGACAGCGCTGGGGATATATCTATGTATGAATGTCTAGGATGCATAGGATATATTTCTCTTATGTACATACATTATTTGTATGTACATATATTTGTATGTACATTGTATGTATCAAGGTTCGAAATTGGCGATGGTCCGCTGGCCATTGGCCACCCAAAATCACGTCGGACTAGCTAAAAATCATAAAATTCTGAAGTTACTAGTCCGTCTGGCTAGCCAAAATATTGCTTCAGTGTCAAAATTGATTCTAAGTAGTCCGCCTGGCTAGTTAAAAAAAAAAAGGTAAGTGCGACCCCTGATGTATGTATGTTGGGAGGTAGGTATGTAAAATTTGACAGATAAGATACATGTACATTGCAAAACTGCTATATCCGTATGGATATGCAGGTAGGATTGCCTCAAACAAGCATGCATCACATTCTCATGGTTTTCTCCTATTCTGTTTCCTACCCATCAAGATCTGCCACTGGACGACAGATAGTGGGTATCATTCCTGTTTGTTGTTTGTTTGGTTGTTGTTGTTGTTGTTTGTTTGTTTGGTTGTTGTTGTTGTTGTTGTTGTTGTTGTTGTTTTTGTTGTTGTTGTTGTTGTTTGTTTGTTTGTTTGTTTGTTTGTTTGTTTTTTTATTCAGCTGTAAAATGTGGCACAGTGTAGTCAAGCACATATTATCCTGCCCAGTCACGTAATTCTTCCACAGTATGTTGAATAAATTGCTTCTGACCATGGACAAAAGAGCATGTCTGGTGCACCAAGCCTTCATTTTGTAGCCTTTCTGCGCTCTATCTTCCCTTACCCTTCCCCTTGAAGTGCAAGATAAATCATTCGAGAATATGTCTATTAATAGCATTGCATCTACTACAACTACTACTAGATAGTATATCATTATCATTACTATCATCATTATTACACTGCCAATAATGTTGATGGTGATGGTAACGATGAAAATCAATGATAACAGCAACAATGATATCAATGATAAAGCAATCATTATCAATATCATAATCATTACTATAACAATCATCACAATAGATGACAATTATAATAAGAAGAACAAGAAGACAATAATGAAGAACAAAAAGTGACAAATATCCTGGATACAGTGTGCATTGAAACAAAAAAATCATTTATGTCAGCCTGTATTGACTTGCTGATTAGATTGGTTGATTCTTTAATTCTTTCATCTGTTGCTTGTTTGCATTGCTTATGTACGGTAAAATTGCACGATCAAATGTTTCACATAATGCTTCAGTGTACTCCTGTTACAACAAACATGGTTATAACGAAATTTCTTGCTACAATGAAACTGAAATTCAGGTCCAAAAATTATCATCTATATAATTATCTTTATACACGAAACTGTTTGGCTATAATGAAATTTTGTCTATAACGAAAGAAAACTGCTGGTACCGAGAACTTTGTTTAATGCTAGTCTGCTAAAGCAAATTATACACTTTTCATTTTTGTTCTTCTTCCAAACTTCTGGCCAAGTTCACAGAAACAAAGAATTGTCTCCTCATTTCAAGCCAGCTCTGGCCCATGAAACAAAACTAGACCTGAACCCACCTTCTCACAAACGAGCTTTCTGGTCCTGTTGTAAGGGACGGCATTGACTATCACTTGGCTGGAATCCTGGGCCACGCCCCTCAGCATGATGCTAACGTTGAACGGCTTTTGGAAGTTTTCAGCTGCACAAAGAGGCAACATAGCAAAGTGGTGTACATAACAGTCTGATATTTGATAATGGATGCATCAAGACACTAATAGGCCTACATGTATACATATTAAGAAAAAAGAACAATGAAACCTGATTATCTCACTATTCAAAATGAATCAACATGAAGAACTGGATAAATGTGACCCGCTACAACAAAATGGTCCTAAAGTCGTGCACAGTCGAAGCCGTGAAAATCGAGTTTGAAGTTAGAGCATCAAAATTGGTAAAAACTTACGATTTTCTGAATTTGACATATTATTAGAGTCTGACATGTCTTCTATCATCTGTCGAAATTTTGAAGCAAAATGATGAAAGGAAAGACCAAAAAATAGCGTTTTTCTAGGCCATGTTTTTTTGGCGTTTCAACGAAGCAGAAACTGGTTCGAACATTTGGATTGAGCGCCACACATAGGCTCCGCCCCTAACAACGACCAGAGTGATCTCATTGGTCAGTTTGCTGCTTGCCGCTAACCGAAGCGTGAAGCTCGCACACTGCCCAGTCGACTGGTGCGTGCGGGCGGGTGGCGCTATGCCTAGCCGCTTCTCCTGACATCCTGGTCACTGATTGGTCGGTGAGGAGACCGCCGACGCTGCGTTTGAATGAGCATTTCGGGGGTTGCTAGGGCTTAACTTCTATTGTCC
This sequence comes from Diadema setosum, assembly GCF_964275005.1. Lineage (NCBI taxonomy): Eukaryota > Metazoa > Echinodermata > Echinoidea > Diadematoida > Diadematidae > Diadema > Diadema setosum. The sequence continues at coordinate 8,507,324 of NC_092703.1, read as the reverse complement.
AGAGGTGAATACTGACTTGCGTGTCTCTTGATTGTGATTGCGTCGCAAGGAGAACTTTTAGGGCGCTTTTCTCGAAACAGTGATTTCCCAGATGTCTTGACATGCTCTCTTTTAAACATCGATATCTTCGCAGCCGATTATTTTTATAAGACGTGTTATATATCAATTTAAAGCAGAAAGATTAGGGAATTGTGTCATGCAATTTTCAAATAATCGACCTCGCCCGACTTTAGGATCATTTTGTTGTAGCGGGTCACAAATATTTTCAGGGTCATATATATATATATATATATAGAGGGCAGCATATTTAACATAATTGCACATGAGACTATACCCAAGAAAGTCATCAGCAGATTAAAAAAATAAAACCAGTTCACCAATTCAACATGATATGAAGTCAGGTATTCATGTATTTATTGATATAGACAGATTACTCAACACTAATCTTTCTACCAATATTTTTGGAGTGGAGGTGTAAAGATGGGTATTGGTAAAACATGTGCTGTACATGGCATTCCCTATCTACAATCAATGGGCCATACACGAGAGTCGAAACCACCATCCATATTCATTATTGCTTAAGCAAAATCACCCCCCCAACCTGACCTCCCTCCCTCTTAAAAAAAAAAAAAAAAAAAAAATGATCACTCCATTCAGTCAAAAATCCTATTAAGTGTTACATGACCTAAAGAAGGAATTAGTTTTGATGCTAAACATGGCTATAGTGCTAACTTTAAACAAACAAACAAACATACAGATGGACATTAAAGAAATACATCTTCTGAGGAAAGCATAAATACGGGAGAATAATGTAGAAGTCAAATTTCCAACAATTTTTAACAAATCATTACAGTCTCTTTTTTTTTTTTAAAAGTGTATTCCTCATATGGAATGAAAAAAAAAAATGCATAAGCACCCCCCCAAAAAAAAATATTGAAAATTTGTGAAGATACCTTCCAAGGATCAGACTAAGAAATAGCCTGCTTAGCTCAGACACACAACACGCACACACACACGCACACACACACACACACACACACACACACAAACACAAGAGATACAAACCTGACTTGTCTCCAGCCTCTATGACTGTGGTTAGCCATAAGGACTTGTTGAATTTTGTTAGCATGGGTGACGTCAACTCAAATGGGCCATTCTGCAACAGGGGGACAAAAATGACAAACGACCGATTCATATTCTGCACGCGAAGCAAAATGAATTCCCTAAGAATGAAATAAGAAGTTAAAAAATTGAACAATCCTGCATCCTGTGACAAACATTAGCTCAAACATACATGTTATATGTAACAACAAACAAATTTATGCAGCTGATCGACAAATTGCCCTACATTGATGTAAATAAGCACTGAATTGATCAGTATTTTTAGTAGTAGCCATGATAAAAAATCATGGGCGTATGTACTCGAGCAGGATTCGAACCTACGACCCCCTGATCTCCCGACAGGCGTCATCTCTACTACCCCACTGAGCTTCCGCCCGACAGCAAGTGTTGTTTCTAATCCTTATAGCACGCAGCAAAAATCTTATCATGGCTACTACTAAAACACTGATCAAGTCAGTGCTTATTTATGTAAATATAGGGAATTTGACAATCAGCTGCGTAAAAGCCTCTCGACAGAAGAATTTTATGAATTTGAAAAACAAATTTAAATCAACTTCAAGTGTAGTTCCAGAACACTCATTCATTTTTTTTTTTTTTTTTTTTTGTTGTCATGAGTACAATTAGACTTTACAGCTGCTGAAATAAGACAGACCAAAGCTATCCCTTTAAGTCATCAAAATACTCTCTGTACAATTGTAAATGCAGCGTACATGCACTTGCAGTGGGACGACCATCACTCACACTTGACCTTTTACTGTTTCTGGACTGGGCTACCCAATTTCAGCTTGCTAGTCTCTGTTAAAGACACCTGTATGTGGAATTAAAAACTGGAATGGATATCACAATGCATTTCAATACCTGGTACAGTATTATGCACTGCAGATTCTACATGTTACTGCCTTTAACACCCATAATCATTGGCAGTGAATGGCACATTGTATCAAGCAGTAATTTATTTCCAAAAGCTGGTGTTGGCAATATACAGTTGAACGTGCACATCTACAATATATATATATTGTATGTGCAGGTTCAACTGTAAACAGCTTCCTACTTGTATACAACATTGTAGAGTGTACAAATGTACATATCTTGAATGGTTGCGTACTATATAGTACTCAACCATTCAAGATATGAACAGCTTCCAACTTGTATACAACATTGTAGAGTGTACATATCTTGAATGGTTGAGTACCATGTTACTCAACCATTCAAGATATGAACACTCTACAAGTTGGAAGCTGTTTTTATTTCATTAATACTGTACGTACATGGTTGCAAAACATGTGTAGATGTACAATTGTAGTAGTGTGTTGTATGTCTGATACGAATATCTCGAATACATTTCGAAATTTGTATTTCTAATACATAAAATATATGAAATGTAAAGAGCTTCTACACCATATTAGTGTCTGACAATGTATTTCAGAAATATTTCAGTCCTAAGATTTTTTTTTTCTTTCCATTTTCTTTAAACAAGTTACATATGTTGCTTAATGAGTTTGTCTTTCATACAAAAATAAATGCTGTTATGCTACAGTAGATCACTCTGGCAGATTAGCTGCAGAAGTGATATGTCCTCAAATTCTAAATAGGATTTGAGATGGAGTATGTGGCTGCTATACAATGGTGTATGTACCATCAATAGAGAAATACTGCCTCCAGGTGACAAATAAAGGTACTGTAAAACGAGGAATGTTCGCATGCATTTTAATTTTCGCGAATTTCGCGAGCGCCAAGATTCGCGAAAATAAAATGGACGCGAAAGTTCTTGTCTACACTATGTGCATTAAATGCCAGTGGCAGATCGTGAAAATTTCATGCTGCAAAAAAGGTCGTCGGCTCCAATTCGCGGAAAATTCACGCCGCGAAAATATCATGCTTTATAGTATGTATTCTTCTCTGGGGCAGATTGTAATGACAACATGAAACAGGTGGTTCCTGTAGATGAGTGGTCAGACCAAATGGGTCTGACTACTCTACATGTACAAGATGGGTTTTCATATTTCTTTTTTTTTTTTTCGAAGAAATGTATTGATTTTGAATGTATCAACATCATCTTTCTACACACAAGGACTCAGGTTTAACACAAAGCCAGCTTCATTTAAAGGCACTGTTTACCATTGGGAGCTGTGACTTAAAAAATGTTTGATTTATCAAATAAAAATACAAGGTTGTATGTGCATGTGTATGTCAGTAGTATATAACGAAACATCCTACCATATAAAAACTTTGCAATAAAGCCTAAAATATTACTAGGAGATATCCCTATTATTCTCCATAGACCATAACAGTACAGAAGGTTTATTCTACAAACAATTTTATTATAACTATTGTTCACATTTTGTATTAAAATACTGTATTTTACAATACTTAAACATTAAATACTGATTAAAATTTTTACATTGGTATTTTTATGCCAAATGCACATTTTAGAACTATTTTACAGCACTAAAGCTTGGTTTTTGTTTCATCTGCAAATGGTAAATAATGCCTTGAAAGACAGACTTTGTAGTATTTATATTTGTTTCTACATTTCTACGTAATATGTGCTGGTATGTATGGTACAGATCAGAGCTCTACATTGGTATACAATACAGTATGTACCTGTAGTACAAGGAAGGCTGTTCAAGTAAAGGTATGGCATTGTTTGAGTACAGTGTACATGTAGCTTTGATTTAAAATGTGGTGTACGTGTACAATATGGGTATGCTACTACAAATGTAGGTGGCACAGCTTACATTGTAAGTATGGTATACACTTGTACTAACACTGAAGTACACGTGTAAGGTAGCATTCAGCAATTACTTGAATGGTTCATTATACATGTACACTGTATATGGAGTGTATTTCATAGAGGGTGTATGGTACCAGTAGTATTTACACATTGTAAAAGCAAGTATAGTACACTTTGTATAGCAGAGCAACCTCATACACAGGCGGACAGGGGATTACATATAAATCCTCCTATTGATTACTCACTACCACGTGATTTGGTTTACACTGCTGGTAGTAGCCCAGCAGCAGGTGGACACTGAAGCGCGGACCTGTGGCAGGTGGCAGAGTGTCGCGCATTCTCACCACATCCTCCCCTACCCCAGTCATCACCATCGTGCGCATCAAATTCTCCATTTCATTCTCACATTTGTGCCCTCTTTGGTTCTGCTATCACAGTATAAGCAATTATTATCTGCAAATTTTACAAAACCCTTTCCTTCTTTCTGCCATTCCTTCCTCTAATTGCCAAGTTCCAAAATGTGGCTATCTGGTTAAAAGTTCAGAGCAACAATACACCTCCCCCCCCCCCCAACCCTAGCATCAGAGCTTTCCAGGGCACCATCAAATGTGTTACATGATGTACAGTAGTGTAGGTATCGACAAACAATTTGATGCCATGCAGTTTTATTGACAAGTTTTAGAAGTTATTCAAACATGGGATTTGCATGGCATACATTGTGCTCTGATACTACTGTACATAGCTCCACAGAATATGACATCACTACTGGCATCAATTTATGAACAGAAATCACATAATACAATATTCTGAAATACTCATTACCCATACAGTATGATTGCTTCGATTAAACACCACACATCTTTGTGTAGCCCACACGACTCCTGAAAAGGTTCAATGACTCTTCATTAAACAGCCATTCACACTTGAATAGAGTGACATTGATGACACTACAATGCATATTTCTACTCAATGACAATTCAACTGCTGCAAAAGTGGATTTTCTTTTCATAGAATTTTTCACATTTGGCTGAGTGTTTCATCTTCTGCACACAGTTAGGCATAATTTCTGTAGAACACAAATATTTCATCCCACATTTTGAGTTAAAAAAAAAAAAAAACATACTCATAATTCCAACATGTTTGTTATTAAAACACTCATCTTTAACTTTTGAGCAAGATGGTGTAGTCTGGCACACATTAGAACACATATACCAGTGCACTGAACTGAAATTCACTGTGCACAATCAGTGCAAGCCAAAGTAATTGTAAGCAAACATATGACACCAGATGTCACAAAAAAAAGAGAAAAAAAAATGATGATGAAAAAATTGGCCTACTATACATGTATAATGTAATTCTGGTGCTACAGGTTCACTAGGCATAGGGGGACAAAATGAAGAATGCAATAAACTGACTTAATATCTACAATGTAGCAACATCATTTAAATATCTTTATGATCAAATGTGAAAGCATAAATTTGTGTGCCCACTCTGGCTGTTCTTTCTTTTCCTTTTCTTCTTTTTTGAAAGTCCCGGCTAGGCATTTATTTAAGTACAAGTTCATTGTGCATTGATTTCAGCAGACAAGCAGAGAACAAGGTCTATGACTTCCTGACTGCAAATCAATATTATGTCTAACATGTTTCTGGTCCACTGTTACTAAGCGTAGCTTTAGAAGCTTTAATACTAAGAATTATCAATGCATGTATACATAGCGTATCGCATCATGACTTTTAAAGGAAACCAAAACCCAAAGAGAAATGCGGATTGAGTGAAAGCAACAACATTATTAGCAAAAGTTATGAATTTTTAAAGTTTAGGTGTTGGAACCGCTGGATGAGGAGACTACTTGAGTTTATGACATCATATGTGGACAACAATTATAAAGAAAATATAAAGAAAATGCAACGTGCTTTCACTTTTCTAGCATAATGAAAGAGCACTTGACTAACAACTTTCAAAAAGCATGGAGAATACAATGTAATTACTACCCTTAAAGGACAAGTTCACCTTCATTAACATAAGGATTTAGAGAATGCAGCAATATTAGTAGAACACATCAGTGAAAGTTTGAGGAAAATTGGACAATCGATGCAAAAGTTATGAATTTTTAAAACTTTTGTGTTGGAACCGCTGGATGAGGAGACTACTAAGGCTCGTGATGTCATATGAGTACAACAGTATAAAGAAAATTGAAAGAAAATTCAACATATTTTCACCTTTTTCGCATAATAAAAGAGCACTTGACTTGCCTCTTTCTAAAGGCAATGGGAATAATATTACCCATAACATTTTTTCAGACGGACAACCCGAAAACATAATGCCTCCGGCACCACTTCGTGGCAGAGGCATAAAAATTACTCTTTCATCTAACAAGGACAATGTCAACAAATTGACATTCTTCAAACTTATTGTTAATCAAACACTTAATACTGCCCTACGTGACTACAGCTACAAGCGCGATCCTACAGAGGTCTGTCTCCGACAGCACTCCTAACACTCCACACTTCATTATCTCAAGTTCAAAATTCTATTTTGGATTAATGATCTGCTACAGGCAATTCATTAATCATCATCATTCTTTGTGCAAAAACACCAATACTTAAATAACTAAATATTAAGAATCCGTACTCTACTTTTATATGCCCTTCTACTTAAGAACAACAAACTTGTACATGTGTAACCTTCCCGATAGAAAAAAACAGCAATGAAATAAAAAAAAGGTAGTTCATGTTTTGCAACACTGCTCACTTGTACTTTTCATACATGATTGTAGAGAGCTAGCCTCCACTACTGCAAATGCCAATTCAAGCTGTCAATATCTGTCATATTTCATCAACTTGTCTCTACCTAAAAGTTGTATCTGCCCTTTTCCCTTTCATCCTTCTTTCCATCTACAACTTGTACATTTTGTATCTTTTTATCTAATCTACTCTCTTTTTGTGGTTTTGTCTATCTCATCTATCTCTTTTTTTGGCTTCATAGTTTTGAAATTGATTTATTCGTCCATTCATTCATTTATCAATCCAACCAATCATTGATAAACTGTCCGGGACATAGCTCTGTCCCACTCTACCAGTTTCATTCTATACAGCTACTGTATCTATGAAAGATAATTGATTGATCAAGAGCAATGCATCACGTTTTGATTATATATTTTGGTATCACACATGCACCACCACATACTGTCACTGCAACAATCCATCCCAGTACTGCAGCTGTGTTGCTGCTGCTAAACAAATTAGGATTTACTGTGTCAAGACTCAAACACCGGCACAAAAGTACACCTGTTTGATGAACCACTTCATTTTACAGTGTCTGCATGTAATTGTAAACCCGTTTTAAGATGTTAATGCTCTACATGTTTATCGAAATTCCATTTGCATTTCCTACACTTGCTGTATAAAAATGAACAAGCACACGAGAAGCAAAATATATCCACATTATACAATGTACATTTGTACACATAAACGTGTCAACTACCACTACAAAACAATATGTGATGAACATTGACTCATTAATAATTCATGCCAATTCCATTCACTTCATCCCGTACGCCCTCCCCATCCCCTCCCCAAACGAGCGAGAGAGAGAGAGAGAGAAGGTTGAGCATATGGTATAATTCTAAAAGTTGCAGGTACAAGTGTATAATGTGTACATCACATGCACATTGACAGAATTCCTTTACAAGCATAGTTACTCACAGGTAAATTTTCTGTCGTGGTCCGCGTATCTTCAATCTGTATATTTGGCCCTGGAAATGAAACAGAATGCGAGAGATTTAACATTACATGTTGTCACTTTTTAATATGCAACTGCAATTCACACATGTACCCTGTAGTCCAAATAAATAACAAAGCATACTATAATTAAAGTATACAGTACCTGAGAATTACAAGTACTATGAGCACATGCTATATATACAACTAAAGCACGCACTCAAACACACACACAATGCACAGTGATAAAATGGCATTTAAAATACCAGTATACGATAAAATGACAAAAAAAGACTTTCAAGACAAAATCATCCATCATACACTTAGATTTTATATGTGCATGTAAATTGAAAATTTTGAAGCTTTCAGTGTAAAATATGAGACCAATTGTAAAATTATTTTCTAGTGTAAGTGACAAGAAAAGAACAATCATCATTACACAGTCTTTGTGCTATTTCACGTGTACAGTACACACTACACTGAGTATGAGTTAGGCATACATCTCCAAAATGTACAGAGAACCTAAACCTCTAATGATAGTTAATAGTTTTTGAACTTTTAAGGCAATTGTGAAATTGTTGTCTTATTTTAACAACACAATCCCCATCTTGATCATGAACAAATACTCACAATTATGATGTTTTTGACCCATGTACTGTACATGTACTGTACACTGGCAGGCATTTAATTCATACAAATCAATTTTCAGCAAGCATGTTGTGTTGGCATACAGTTATTGTACTTCAAAAGTCACCAGGTACAATTAGGCGCAGTGCGTGTGTGATGCCTGCAAAAACAAGGAACAAGCGCACTCTTCACAGCCCTGGTGAGACAAGGAAAATAGCTAGGGACGCCAGCAAACTGATTCGATCGGAAGTCAGCCTCCAGTGTAAACAGAGCTGGTGCGTCAGCTGTAGCATTGTTTACACTGGCCATGATTTACACTTTTAAATCATCACACGGCACAAAAGCAGAGCTTGTAGGGAGCAAGTACGGAGTGCACACGCATGCATTTTCATGTTGCACACTGTAAACTTCTGACTGCATTAATTCCATCACTGTTATAGGCAACCTCTCTGTATGCAATATTAATGGTACTTAAGCCCTTTTTACACTTGTGTTTCTTAACCCCGTACTTTCTCTGACCCAGGACTATCATTAGTCCCGTACCAATTTTTTCAGCTTTTTACACTGCCAATAAATCCCGTACTATAAAGCTCTTGTCCAGGGCTAAGGAGAAAACTGACCTTTTTACACTTGTATTTTTTAGCCCCGTACTTTCCAAACCACATGAATATTCATGATTACGCTGTGCACTGTACAAGTACAAGCACGCACTGGCAGCACTTGACTACCTCGTTTCTGATCAATTGGTCAGTGGGGGTCAGACTTCGTCTCCGTCGCTTAGCCCCGGATTATTTTTTTGTTCTTTTTACACTCGCTTGCTTGGCATCGCAATTGCGGTGCTAACCCTGCTATTTTGTAGGGCCAGATAGTACAGGATTATCGGTGGGGCTAGCCCACTTTAGCAAAAACAAGTGTAAACAGAAAGTGGGCTACGGAAAGTCCAGTACCAACGGTGGGGCTAAGGCGCCCCCCCCCCCCCCCCCTTAGCCCCACCCTTGGTACGGGACTAAGCAAAAATTTGCAAGTGTAAAAAGCCCTTCAGAGCTGGTGGTACTGAAGGGTTTAAAATCTTCCCTATGCAGCAATGTGACCTTCCAAGCACAAACAACATTTGAATAATGAGTGATACACTGTAAACATCTTCTCTTTATATTGAATTCACATTCACAAATGGAGGCCATATCATCACATTATGAAAAAGGGGCAGTTCTTGAGGTACAGTGTATGTACAATGTACAGCTATAGCTCACAAAATTCCAGCATTACACGAGCAATCACTCTAGATAGGCAATTCAGACACACCATTTTAGTACTGCTGCACTGCTACACATTAAAGGGACTGTACAGTACTGGTTGAGGTGGGGATTCATGTTTTGAACATTCCTAAGTAAGATAATGAGAAACCTCTTATGAAATATGAAAGAGCATGTAATTTTAAGAAGGATTCAACATTTATTTGATGGACATTGGTTTTCAAATAGCTGAGATATCAACAACAAAAAAAAGTGATAATAATAAAAGGCGACAGGCCACGCCTTTTATTAGGATCTCTTTCTTTCACCTTGTTTTTGGATATCTCAGCCATTTCAAAACCGATTTTCATCAAATAAACATTTGATACCCCTAGAATTGCATGCTCTTTGACATCTCATAGAGTGGTTTCTGAATATCTTGCAAAACGTTAAAAGCTAAATCCTCACCTCGACCAAAACTGTACACACCCTTTAAGCTTCATTTTTTCCAAGTCAGTGCATCACACATGAGTGTCAAATCAATAATGCCTGTTTGTGTACATGTAGGGTACCTCAACCAGGGAGGTGGAAGCCACCTCCCTGCTTCAACCAAACTCCATTATTACCATACATATATTTCACAACATCTACACATCATTTACAGTGTAGATTGAACCTTCCCTTTACAGTGTAAAAAAAAAAAGGTTACAGCTCGTTATTCCGAAGGTTCATTATTCTGAAGGGTCTTCAGTCCGAAGATTCCTGATTCCGAAGGTTCGTTTTTCCGAATTTCATTTTCGGATGAACAAATCTTCGGAATAACGAACCTTCTGAATAATGCCACAAATGTTCGGATTAACGAACCCTTTTTCATTTTCGGATTAACGAACCTCTAGGTATAGGGAATTTGCGTGTTTCGGATTAACGAACCTTCGGAATAATGAACCTTCGGAATATCGAACCTTCGAAATAACAAACAGCACCCAAAAATAAAGCCAAGGCACAATTTTGCCTCGGATAAGAACTTCCATGAGAAACTTATGAATTCATTTTTTTTTAAACATAATGCGGGTTTCTGAGTGCTTGCTCACTTACGAGTTTAAGGCCTTGCAAGTTAAAGAAAATAAAATTATTAGTTTCTCACCGTAAGTTTTGTCTTTTTTTCTTTTTATTCAAAAAAAAAATTGATGTGGCGGCAAAAAAACAATGCAGATTTACTTCTTGTGGAGACAGAAAAATCTCTGCAAATTGTGCTTGAGCCTTGGTGGCACTGTGTAAGGGATATCAGGTACAACTTGTACTCCTGTCCCCAGTATTGGTAGGTATGTTCTCAATAGCTTTAAAAAGGAAGAAAAGGAAACCTACAAGCTGCAAGAGCAATGACAAATCAAAGAATGTAGGTCAGATAACTATAGCTGGTCTGATACAAGCGGATCTTATCCAAATATATTCATGGAAAAAATAGAGGTTTTCATGAAAAATGCATACAATGTCTTTTTTTTCATCAAAATGCAAGAATTACTTCAGCCATAACCCTAGTCACATTTTAGTTTGCTTTTAAAAGTTGTTTTGCTTTTGGGGGAGGGGGATGTTGGAGTATATAAAGTGTATTGACATCTACAATATAGGCCTAGATATTCTTAAAATCAGGTACAATGTAGATAGTTTTGTCTCACTTAGTGCATATCTAATTCTTTTAATGTGAGTCGTACCTTGCACACGCATACAATGTGTACATCAAATGATATTTTAAATGCAGAACCGTGTTTCATTACATTCTTACAAGGTGTACTTTCAATGTAAATCTTTTTAACGCGACAGGGCCTACCCTTAAGTAGCACTCTTCACGTAATGAATTGAGGCGCATGGTGCTGGTGGGGATTATTGGATTATTGGCTCTGAACTGTGCTTTAAAACAAGTTGAAAAGACACCAACCTGCAATTCCAATGAGCACTGAGATACCGAACGCCATGAAGAAACAGATGAAGACCAGGACAAACTGCCGCTTACTCAGCGTGTACAGTCTCATCTGTACCGACCTGCAGCAGGAAGTTGAGAAAAACATACCTAAATGAATGCATGCATGTATTATGAGATATTTTTTACAGATATCATGCAGACAGAAACGAAATGTTGCTAAGATTGCCCTTCAGCACACATACTATGAATGGGGGGTGGGGGGTGTTACATATATGGGCCGTGACGCGAGAAAAGGGCCCTTAGGGCATTATATACCGAAAATAAGTTTTCACCTCTATATTGTAGAAGAAACTCCAACGTATTTGGATATGCAAATCTTTGTCTGAAATTCCACTCCTAAATGCCCTAATTACCACCTTAAAAACAGTACGTTTTGTCCAAATCTTGTCACCCTTTTTGATGCGTCTATGCATGTGCGCGTAGTTTAGCTAGTTGATCTATTTTGCGCGTAATTGCTTTGTTAAACTTCCGCGCCATTTTCTGGCGTTTGCGCGCAGCGAGGCTAAGGGCCCTTTTCTCGCGTCACGGCCCATATATATTCTAATAATGGTCAAGTGGTGAAGTTTAGCAGTCTTCAATTCATAGCAACCATATGGTTTTCCTTTGATTTGTGGACAATACCACAGAATTCTGTACAATTGCAGACTTAGTTTAGAAGTGTTTACAATATTGCTTGACTACAAGTACATGTACGTGTACATGCCTTTTCGATACTCGTCTTAAATTTTCACCTTTGAAGGTTGTTTCCATCTCAATGATGAATACAATATGGCTCTTATCATTTTGAAATTCTTTTCAGTAACACTTTTCAGGCATGTGAACGCTTATTTTTGTAAACAAAAGTTTTCTTTGTTATTTCTGGCTTGCAGGAATCTGTCGGGTCAAAAGCAGTTTCACACTGATAACATATCTTTTTTCAAGTAATTTGTTGTAAACTGACTTTGAAACATATTAGTACTGTATCAATACAACTGTACAATTAAATGTGAAAATCATTTTCAGGTCTCTGCAAAATATATTCCTTTGCATTTGGTAAAACAAAACAAAAAAACAAACAAACAAACAAAACAAAACTTGAGTGTCCTTTGAAATCAAACAAGTGCTATCTTCACATACAACTTGTAGCCTTAGTACCAGATTGGCAGCTGGCTACAGAATGTACAAGAACTATCAAGAGCTTAGTTTTGCAAGGCCGAACACAGTGCATGCCCCCAAAGCGATGCTTGGAGTTGCATGGTGCATGACACATGAATAATGCCTTAGCGTTGTCCCAGCACTGTGGTACACAACACAGGATAGCGGAGATCTGAGAATTAAAGTTCAGAAAGTCAAGTAGGCGTATCAGAAGACTCAAAATCTCCAACTTTACTTGGAGATCCATCTCCTGCTTTGAGGCTATTTTTGCAAAATCTCCTGTTCTCCTGCTTGAGTTAGAATTCCTCTCATTCTACTTGTAGCTGGTCGTTTCCTGCTTTAAGATGTATATTCCCCTGCTTAAAATTTAGCTTTCTCCCACCTACAATGTAACTTTAGTTTTATCATGTGATTAAAAAGAAAGGAAAAAAAAACAACAACTTAGATGTAAACACTACAGAACATAACTCTCGAGCTTCCAGGGTTCCTGGGGAGGCTCTCGACCCATCCGCAAGGGACATCGCATTCACACTTGATATGCGCCGTGTGTGTGTGATCCAAGTTTCCAGTTTGCCACGGTACAAGGCAGGAGAATCTCTGCTTTTTGAGATGCTTGGGGTTCATGTCTTTGGCATGTGTGAAAAAGCGTTGGTGTGAAATCAGTTGTGAATGAATGCCAGAGGTTAACTGCTGACCTTTATAGCCTATTGTCTCCATATTGATTATCTACTTGTATAGAACTGTGTGGTATCTTCAGGAGACGAATTTGGACTTCTACTGTCTGAGTGTAAGAGCAAGCAGTGCTCAGTGTCGATAACTACAACAAATTATAGAATATACCCACGTTGGGAACTTTAAGAAATGGTCAAGACCTTTGCTATTGTGTATGACTTGGGAAGATTGTGTTTGATAGATTTCAAGAAATACATTGTATTTGTAAAATATGTTCATCCACTCCCTTCTGCAATTCCGGTGGATGCTTAGCAGCTTAGTATCATTCCAACGTTTTGTAATCTTGCATTTCAATATCCAATAAAAATGGTTCCTTTCAGCTACACAATAAAAGAAACTATTTTCATGATACACGTCTGTTTATGTGTATGTAGAGTATTATAGGTGGAATACACTGAATGATTATTTCAGTTGCTCAGAGTTTAATTCTGTGTACGTAAAAACTGTACAAATCTAATGATGTTGTACAACTGTACTTGCTAATAAGTAAGACCTCTACAAAATAATTACAAGTATTTCATACCCCATTTATACACAAAGTCGGGCCCAGGAGCGCTCCTGAAGTGCCCCAACTTACGTGCCCCTCCGAGTCTGTTCACACAGAGAATCACCGCTCGCTGAGACCACAAACGAAGTGGCTGAGAGGGGCATAAGTGAACTGTCATGGTGACCTTCGAGTGCCTAAACAGTAACTTCGAACATTCTACAAACTGTATCATGTTTGCACAGTGCGCACCGCATTCCTTATTCCGAGTGTTCTCAACATCTTGGTGACATTTAGTATACAGTGTTTAGAGCGCTTCAGGCAGGGGTGCTCCTGAGCCTAGCCTCCTGAGCCTACACACCTATAGATGCATATGATGAGTAAATAGTGAGCATATCTCAAAAGAATTACATGTAGTAGTCCTAGAGTAAAATAACCCGTTTGCGGCAGGCTTAGTACAGGGTGCCTATCTGCGACAAGGGCCATTTCATTCACTGATGAAAAGGCCCAATCAGGGGTCACTTCCCATCTATAACACTTGCGAGTAACTCCTGCTTGTGTTCTAAAGTTGGACTAAGCACACATGATGTTCATTAGCTGTTTTATTGAGGAACGAAAGTGCCCATGCCAGAAATAGGCACCCTGCCGCATATTGGGTATTTTACTCTAGGTTCTAGATTCTACAGTGTATTTGTTATTTCTGCATCACATGCACTTGACAATGTTTACTGCAATAATTTCACAATTCATAGCCAAAGTTGCATGGCAATGACATCAAAGAAGCTGAAAGTTTGACATGAGAGATATCGGCACCTGCCCTGCACAAAGCAAAGGTTCAACCTCCCATGCCAAGAGACTACCATAAACTGGACCGCAATTACAGCGGCTGTATCACAGAAACACAACATTGCAATAGCAACTTAACACATAGCGTTCCGTCTGGTCATTAAAAGTTTACAACTACACAGTACAATATCTACATGTTGTATTGGCAGTATTGCATTGTTGCTTGCGTCTATTTAAAAACGCTTCGCTGTTGCATGCAGTTTACAGTATCACCCACAGGAACCCATCCACATATCATATCGGTCAGCAGCTGCTAATGCTAGAGTCACATGCGGCCGGGTCACAAAAGGGATTTGTTCCGGGTGAAAATGAGCCAGATTAGTCCCGGAATGGAGGGCACTTTATGCTACAGTCAGACACGGCCGGATTTCGAACCAGGTCCATAAGGAACTAAAACCGTATCGTCCCGGTTCGAGCCGTAGAGACCCGCATTGACACGAATCGAACCGTATAAAAATCCGCTTTAAAACCCTTACTGTAAAACACGATATATTCTCGGCATGAATTTTTCGCGAATCGGAGCCGACGGCCTTTTTTGCGGCATGAAATTTTCGCGAACAGCCACTGGCATTCAGTGCATAGTGTAGACAAGAACTTTCGCGTGCATTTTAATTTCACGAATCTTGGCGCTCGCGAAATTCGCGAAATTAAAATGCACACGAACATTCCTCGTTTTACAGTAGCGGTAATTGGATCCTTTTCGACCCCTATCGATCCGGGCCGTGTCAACCCGCTTCGTCCCGTACCGACCCAGATGTTACCTAGGTAAACCTTGACCCTTGTCATCATCCGTTGCATGAAGGCGATTATATACTATACACAGCCCAGTCGCTGTACATGGTACGTCGCGATAGCGTAACAGCGTCTGGTCGGGCTAGAAGGCAATGCGACATGCGGTATACAGCAAGGGTCCATACGGTTTTACGCTGCAGGTTTCAGTGGGTCGATGCGAGTCAATGAAGTTCGAACCTGATCAATTTGGATATCAATAGACATCTAACGGGTTAGTCGATACGGAATTGAAATCCACGAGAAAATTTTGAACATGACCAAAAATTTTCACCGCCGTATTGAAGACGTAGGCCCCAGATTCCAGAATCCATCAGGAATTGACACGGGTTACGATGCGGGTCAATGCGGGTCGATACGATTTTAATTTCTTATGGACCCGGTACGAAATCCGGCCGTGTGTGACTCTAGCATAAAAGCTCTCTGCCGCCGAGCCGAGCCAGCCTGACTCCACCTCCAACGGAGCTCCCCGCTAGACCAGCGGTAGCGAGCCCCGCGGTCCCCGGTACACGTAGGTTGGTGCTACGTAAAAAGTTTCGCTGACGCCAGGCCTGTATCGAACGCGACCGCGCGAACGTACAACGAACTGGTATGTAGGGGTGTTTGCAAACATTCTTTCGAACAAATAATCTGATATGAATGGGCAAAATCGTGAAATAGGCCCCACCGCAGTGCGCGTGCACCCGTGCGTTAGCAAGCAAGGTTAGGTTAGGGTTAGGGTTTAGGGTTAGGTAGGGTTGTATTTATGGTTAAATTGGCCATTAAATTAGTCAAGGGACATTAGGGAGTCCTTCCCAGAATAAAAAGTAGAAGACCAAAGAAAAAAACGGGAGAAAGGGAGGACGAAAGATGCTATGCTGTGGAAATCGGCCCCACCGCCGTATGCATCTCGCGTAAACGCCGTTTGATGGGGCCGCATTCACGAGTATTATACTGTGGAAGAAAGCCCCACCGCCGTGCTTATCTACCGATGAACGCCACACGGTGGGGCTGAATTCACGAGTATAAACAGGCGAGCCGCCGTAGTATTTGTACGGACACGCAGTGGTGGGGCCTATTTCACGAGTATGCCTATGAATGTGTAATATTCGTCAGTTTATCTACTTACGAATCTAAAATGGCCGGAATTCGCATGATGAAAGACCTTGCTAGAAAGCACTTATTCTAAAGTTCAACTCCTTTCATCGGACTTCCTTTTCCTTCCACTCCTGTGCACGTTGAATTGACTCCACTCGAAATGTTATTTACACAAAAACGTGGGAGTGCTATATAAAATTGAGCACAGCACGTCGTGGGCGCCTGGTGTGGCGTATCACTAGTATCCACAACCTAATTAAATCAAACGCAATAATGATTTGTGTTAATAAAGACCAGACATGAAACGCCGCGCCTTTTCAAACCCGAAAGATGATAATCATGGTTTTTTGTTTTTTTTTATGCTAAAAGTAATGATATGGAATCAGGAAAATTGATAGCTAGATAGACTATAATTCTATAATGAAGGAATTTGTAAAAAGAAAACATTTTCTAGTGGATTTGGCAAAAAATAAAATAAAATGGTAAATATCTCGGTTTTGGAAAAATGCTATTGTTACACTGCGTTTTTCCAAGGGGGGGGGGGGGTATACAGGTTATCATAAAGGGCAAATCACACAATATTGTGAAAAAAATAGCTTTTAATGTTCAAATATCAGAATGTGTGCGGTAGTAGGATAGACATTATAATCTAATATTTTTGTGGGCTTCTGTAACTCTGTGGGAAATATGAATTGTTAAAAAGCAACAGAAAATGAAAGCTCCTATATACATCAATGCTATACCAGGCTACTTTGCAACAAAAAAAAAAATAATGATAATAAATAAATAAATAAAATAATACGGTCAGTGACAGTGGCAAGTTTAGATCAACATTTATTTTGTTGGCGAACTGTTCATTTGAAAGCAAAACTGACGGAAGACAGACTCGGTGATGAGAGCTGCAATCGAAGTGCTATGAAAAGAGATGAACCATTAACAATCGAAGGAGTGTTACGTCATCATCTCAAAATATATCATGGATGTATGTATGTATGTATGTATGTATATGTATGCATGTGTGTATACAATAACATGTATGTATGTATGCATGTATGTATGTATATATGTATGTATGTATGTATGTATGTATGTATTATATGTATGTATGTACGCCCTACTATCATGCCAGTATCAGGCCCTTTATATACATCAGCAGGTATGTATATTTAATTTGCTCACGCAGTTCATTATCTATAACAATTATTATATTCAGTAATTCATTCACTTCTTATTTGCCGATGTTTTATATTGAGAGCTTCAATCCTCCATTATAGAGTGCACTGAAATCGAAAATTAAAGCTTAAAGCTCAACTTACTTGGGCGTTTGTTTGGAATCATTGTTAATGTGGCACTTATTATATTTCCTAAAATCAATGTAATGCTAGCATTATACTTATTCCAATGTCCCATCATAAGGGCCTTAGCCCTCAGCATACGTTTACCTTCACAGTGCATTCTTTATATCATTTGAGTGTGAGTATAGATATTTGATTGTACTTTTAAGGATTGTACCCAATGGCAAATGCATTGCTGATTAACATTATTCTTTTCCTGTCATTACTATCATTACATTACTTTGTGATAATTGCTGTTTCAAGATTGTTCGTAGGTGAAGATGTCCACGTGACAGGGACACTAAAACCACATCACCTGTCAAACAAGACAGAGAAAAAAAAACCCATAAAAAGCACTTAATTGGCTGAGTGCCAATTCAGACCAAGTTAAAACTGACATGCAAGAAAAAGTCATCTTCACGCGGCAAAATGATCCTCGTATTTTTATCATTTCAGGGGGAAAAACACAAACTAAACTCCCAGTCTCTCTGTCTCTGTGGTCTGTATGTTCGTGAGTGTGTTTGCATTCGAGGCGAATCACCACCACGCACCGTATTGTCCTTTTAAAGGGACTATATAGCCACGGGGAGATGACGGAATTCTCTCGTTGCCATGGTAACCAGAGATATGACGTCAATCTTATCTCGTTTTCAACAAGTATTCACCAGGGTCGTTCAGCAAAAGAAAAAGAAAAAAAAATCACTTGAAATTATTCGTGTGAGTGCATTTTGAAGATTCTTTTGCCTCACACGTCTATAGCGTTTTTATAAAAACGCATAGAATTACAATAATTTCGTTGGTTTCGAACGCAGGGAAATTCATCCTTTTCAGTGCGATTTCAAGAAGGGCAAGAATTGCTACCATATGGACGGCGAATCGGATCTACCATTTACAGTGATTTAGCTATGTGACATTTACGAGACTAAGGAACGGGTGAAAAGGGTAGGGGAAATAAGTACTGTATCTACGCCGCCCCTCGACAAGCTCTATGCGTGCGTGGTGAATGATGGAGCTGCCGTCAGCCGTGCCTGACGATATACGTGTTTTAACTCTCGATGCATTTTTAGAACAACTTTTATTTCAGGACATCATTTCTTGTCATTTCAAAGCGAGTATAAACTACTACATGTATATTTTACACGTAAGGTTGACGAGTTGTGTGTGTTTGCACAAACATGTTTTGTACAATCGTGTAGTAAAACCCTTATATCGATGCTTCAAGAGCTATTTCTTTTTCTGAGTCAGATAATCAGTGCATTTTGAAAGAAATGCGTATATATTCACTATTGTAAGTTCATTAATGTCTTATAATCACGCAATGAACGTGAATACGAGAAATAATGTCAAACACGCAACACACTGTGCTATGTCGACCACAAAATTGATAGAAAAACCAAGCAAAAGTCCGTGGGATCTTATGGCGCGTGATGTCTCAACAAAATAAACTTTACCACATGTCAGGGGATCGGTATATGGATGTAATGTTGGCCTATTCTTCAGGCAATTAGCCACTAGCAAGTGTCAATTTAAACAAGCACCTGTGCCAAAGGAGACCATGTATTCTGAGCAGCTGATAGTCGACCGATAGGTGGCGCCCGGCCTCATGGATAATTAGTGGTGTTGTTTTCTGAAAGTGAATCTTTATTTGCTCTTATATCAATAGGTACACTGTATTATTTTATGCACACAGTCATAGTTTTTGCCAGGGTATATTGTTACTATAGGTCTCGTCGAAAAGAAGACAAATGTTTTGAATATAAACTAGCAATATTTTACGTTTCTTAATACCACCATAGTCAACTGACGATGAATAATAACTCTTTTTACTATTGGTACACAGATGATTTTTTTTTTTTGTGTGTGTGTGTGCAATAACGAACAATAGCTAGTTCAGACGGCCCTGCCTATGCCCAAGAGTTCCAAATTAGGCTAATGAAATGGTTTGCTGAGAAAAACAAAATTGCATATTGACACACTGCAAAAAGTCCGGTGTTAAATAGTGAACACCGAGCTGGTGTTAAATTTTCGGTGCTCATTTAGGTGTTAAATTAACACCTCCGGGTGTCATTTCCAAATTTTAAACTGTTTTTTGAAGAGTTTCTTAGTAACTGCACTTCTTGTTGATTTTTGATTTAAACAAGACAATCAAGAATTTTACATTAAAATACTAGATTTTTGAAAAAATGTGAAAATAAATTTACACCAAAGTAACACCAGCTGGTGTGGTCTCTTATTGAAGCTGGACGGGTGTTAAACCATTGATATTAACACCAACAAATATCAAATCAACACCATGTGGTGTCATGTTTTAATTAACACCAGTACAGTGTCAAAATAACACCAGGTACAGTGTCAAATTAACACCACGAAGTGTCAGGTGAACACTTTTCAACACCACCACAGTGCATTTTTAACACCTGTGGGTGTGGTCCTTTATTGAAGTTTGATCGGTGTTAGATTTAACACCCGTGGTGTTAAATCTAACACCGATGTTTTTACAGTGCAGCAAGGTTAATAAAAAGCAAACAAACAAGAAAACAAAGGTTTGAAAAAGATGAGTTAAAGACAAAGCTGTGACTAAGCAATCGTCCATAGATAACGTATACGTACTCAACGTATACGTTATTATAACGTTATACGTACTAAAAAACTTTTTTTTTTTTCAGGATACCACCGAATATTTTATAGGGGACCGGTTACAGGATGGTACTATACGTACACGGTTTTTCGTGGCCCAATGTATAAAGCTTTAATCAAGAAAGAGCTATTAAACCCTTCTGCCTTATAGCCATAATATTGTCACCCATGAAGTAGCGCAAGCAGGCTGCTTGAGCTCTTCGATGAAACCCAATGCAATACCGAGGCAACAATTTCTATAAAAGCAAGCCTGAACATATAGAGTTGAAATCCTTAAACATACATTTGACATGTGGTTTTTGTGCTTCTATGTTTGTCTATTTTACTCCTTCTATATACGATTCCATTCATTTATTGTTAGACAGGTATAGAGATCTGGTTAATCATCGAAGATAGGCTCCAAGAGATGTTTTAACAAGACAGACTGCTTGTAATCCTCGCGAGCTGCTGTCCGTGTACTAGTAGTTGTTCGAAAGAACGTAGCAACACAATTGAACGGAATAATTGAATAGAGGAATGCTCACGGCAGCGCTTTTGACGTTGAAGGATAGAACCAAACAAGCTGACGAGTTGCATTGCGGGGGAGTGGGGTAACAGAGGTATTTTATCGACGAACCTTCTTCAAGGCTGTAATCAAACAAGACATCATGTACCTGGTTATCTCAAGTTGTTGCTACTTGAAGCACATTTAAAGATAGTCCACGGGGGTGAGAGAACACTCGATCACTTCCTTGGTATAAGAGCTTATTCACAAAATACCACTTAACCCTCTGCATACCAACATTACAGTCCTGTTCATCATGTTCATAGGTTTGGTATGCACATTTTGTGCGCAGTTTGACTCATTAGCACAGATAGTTAAAATGTCTCTTACAGACCTCAATTCTCATACATCAGATGGTCGTTTGTGGGTAAGTATAACGTCATCTCGTCATAAAGCAACATGACACTGTGTTTATAGAAATTATACAACTGCAGTAAACCGCGGGAAAATACCATATAGGAGGGGAAGCAAAGTGAATACTATAAAATAATACTCTACATCTACTTGCCAGTCCAAAGGCCTGTACCTTTCCGTAACTAAACTTTGTCATTACATGTACTAATGACTGGGGCAACTATTGGTCGTCTTACATAACAAAATGATATTGAAACACGTGCTGTCATGATGAAATTTGATGCAACCAGAGAGGGCGTGCTATGAGATTGAATGTTGCCATTCATTCACGATAAACCATCAGAGAAGCTTGTAATGAAATAAATAATATTGATACTAATAGGTCGATTCTGAGAATAACAGGAGCCGATGGGTGAAGGGATATACTTGGAGGTTTGAAGGCTTTCGTATAGAAACAGGTGGGATTTGAATGTGTCACGTTCCACTCTCTTGTAAATTGGCTGCAATGACGAAAAGAATGCAGAAATTACAAGGGAAAAACGATCGACTCATTTCAGAATCAATCTTTTGTTGACACCGAAGGTCATAGCAAAGGACTTCTGGAGATACATTGGAGTTACTTCTCGCTGATGTTGTCTTCATTTTGTATTATTCATCGCCGATGAGGATTTTACTTGCGATCTTTATGCAATTACATCTTTGCAGAAAATGAGACGCCGTGATATTGAGAAGAATACAGAAAAGAAATCAGCGGGCTCGGAAAAAATGTTATTGTCGTTCTTATCCTCTTAATGAGGAGGTACTTTTCAGCTTAAATTCAAACGTATATGTTTAATACGCTTCCTACAGGAAAATCGAATCGTCTGGCGAAATGAAGTTGAGATTGAATATGCATGGTTGTAAAAGGCAGCAGACAGGTAGCTAGAGACAAGTTAGTAATATGGCACAACCATTGATGGTATAGTTTTGGTTGAGATAGGTTTCAGATTTAACTTTTTGTAAGATAAAGTAGAAACCATCTATATGAAATATCAATAAGCATGCAATTCTAAGACGAATTAAAAGTTTATTTCAAGAAAATTTTGTAATGGACAAGATAATTATCTAAAAACAAAGTAAAACAAAATCAATGGTGGGACCCACCTTTTATTGGTACCACTTTGCTTTACTTTGTTGTTGGATATCTCAGCCATGTCAAAACCAATTTCATCGAATAAACTTTTAATTCCTCTTAGAATATTGTATGCTGTTTTATATTTCATGTATATAAGCGGTGTCTAATCATCCTGTGGGAAGTTTAAAAAAAGAAGACCTGAATACCCATCATCTCAACCAAAACTATACCATCCCTTTAAAGTTCACCGAGCCCGAACTGCTCAGCTAATGCATTGGTGGGTGGCTAAAACGTTATACGAAAACGGCTCGGGCGCAATAATGTCCTTCTCTCGCTTCACTATTATAGTCAATTTGATTCTTGAATCATCCCGGATGATGCCCCTAAAACTCAAAATGAACTGGATATCGAATTGGACATTATTTACACCTCGTAATTCGATAGGTAAACGTTTACTGTACACTCCAATGGAAGGGCGTCTTTTCTGCTGGTTTTATAGGGTAAATTGAAATTGCATTATTGATGAACATGGTTCGGTATAGTGCACACTTAAGACACAGCAACCAAAATCCGAAGTCACCCCGTCTCTTTTATTCGTAGATTTAAGCCAATCTTGGGTAAAATACCTAAACCCTGAGGTTATTAGTCATCTCTCTCTCTCTCCAAAAAAAAAAAAAAAAAAAAATCGTCTGATTGTTGATCAAAATATTGTCTCCAATTTACTTGAAGAGCATTCTATAGACTTGACGAGGAAGATTTCTTGAAAAATTTGTCACAGTATTTTAAGTGCTGTCTTCTGCATGGAACATGGAATCATACGAATCAAAACAAACATTATTATGTACCCCATTTACAGAGTTCCGTATATTTATAAAAGTATAGATGTAATAACATACACATCTCCAAAGAAAAGAAATAAGCCAGTCAGTCCAAATTTAGACGTAACATATACATGTTGTAAAATGTATACATACACACACACAAACACACCAACACACACATAATGCAATACCCCAACTGTAGAATATTATTGTGTGTTGCGTGTGTGCGTGTGTGTGTTAAAATGCATAGAGAGATAGTAATAGATGAATAAATGGAGAGATAGATGATGAGAGAAAGAGAGAGGTCAAGAGGTCAATTTGGACAGTGGAACAGACATGAAAATAGAAAGAAATTTCAGTTTGAGGAGCATAATTATACTTCTCTGAATAAATGAGATTTTTCTATCATTTGCATGATCGTATGCTGACTGAAAATATTTTCTGTGCCCTTTTAAAGATTAGATTTAGCGAGCAAAAAAAAAAAACAAGAAACGAGAAAAAAATTGTGGAATAGCAGTCAGAGAGGTTAATAGAGGGGAAGGGGATATTTAAAAAAAAAAAAAAAACATTGAGAGGAATGTGATTATACGTAGACGGGCTATCGACAGCTTGACAGATACATGATTGTAGATGGATACATAGAATGATAAAAATAGATATGATTATAAAGAGATAGAAAGAGAGAAAGAAAAGAGACAGAAAAGATACTGCTAAGAGGTAGAGGGAGAGAGAGAGACCGAGAAAGTCGTGGTTGCATGTGTGCAGACATACAAAATATCGACAGACGAGATATGATTGATATGATTGATATAGGCAGACAACTAAATGAGGCAGGTAGAGAAAGAATACAGGAAGAAATAAAGATATAGACAGACAGACAGACAGACAGACAGATAGAGAAAGATAGACATATAGATGTAGATGGATAGATTATAGTCATATATATATATATATATATATATATATATATATAAGATAGATAGATAGATATGTGGATGAACAACTGCTAGATAGATTTAAAAACAGACAGGGAGAGTTATTGCTCTATTGAATGCTGTATAGAGAGGGAGAGAGAGGGAAAGAAAGTTGTGTTTATATAGACAATTTTCCCAAGACGGACAGATGCATATTTGTAGATTGACAGATAAGTCAGGGAAAAAAAAGAGCTGAATATATACAGGTATACGATAGGAGAGAGAAAGATGAATTGATACGAAAGTAATATCTTGACAAAATACCCAGAATTATGTATACCACATTATAGTAGAGACAGATTAACAGAGAGAGAGAGAGAAAAAAAATCATATAGATTTGCGCAAATATTGGACCATGACGTAGCTGCCGGACGCCAATGCATCTGACCATGAACTGTGATTGTACGATGAAAAATGATTTAGCTGATTAATCTGTAAATCTGAGCGTGTATACAATGTGTGAGTAATCTATTTTTAATAATTGCTATCAAATAGTGTACTTTTCTCTCTGTGTTATAGAGTTGTATTGAATTGTGTCATTGTTGTAAAATTATATAAATTGAATGAGACTTTATCAAAAGAAAATATTGGAGTGTGCCTGATTTTGAGCGATTCGCGAGCATGATTCTTGCATGCTAACATCTATCACTGAAGCTTGATCTTAATGGTTTTCTTTCCTTTTTCACTCTTAAGATACAATCATGCACACTCGTCACATAGGATACAACAATTCAATCATCGGTGTACACAGCGACACATTGCCCTGAGCAAATTTGATATTTGCCGCTCAAATATTTACACCTTCCAGACTGAAACTTGAATCCCTTAATGTTCGTGTTGGATTTTTTAATCCTTCCCCTTAATCGCATCCACTGCACTTACGGATGCAAAGAGGATGTAAAGCGTACACAAAATCTTGCCATCCGTTGGAAAACGCTACGAATCCGCTGTGTACCCATAGCATACGTGTTTCATCCGCTCTATCCATCGAGCATCCGTCCACTGTGATTTCATCCGCGCAAAAAGTTTTAAGCTGCTTAAAACTTTTAGAACGGATGAACTTTCCGCTGTGTACGATATAAATTCGCGACATACGAGCAACAAACGTTATATGTCCGTGCGGCATCCCTTAAACGTCCGCTGCATCCTCTCTGCATCCTCTGGGCATCCTCGCAACTCACATCCGCTGCAGCTAAAAACGGAAAGAGGGAGGAAAGATATGGTACGTGGAACGTCTTTACATCGTTAATAGCACGTTAATAGAAAGGATGTAAGCGTATGCATCTCGTATATAAAGCATTTCGAAAGCATCCCCTCTGCATCCGCTCTGCATCCGCTCTGCATCCACTCTGCATCCGCTTTTTCTGCTATGCGTCCGTTTCGCAATTATCTCCGGTAACCCCTTCGGAGCTGTCATCCCCTTCCATCCGCTTTCATCCGCTAGGCTTCCGATGAACATCCATTTAACATCCCCGCTACATACTACCCACGTCCGTTCTATTTCCGTTCTGTTACCGCCAATTTTCGCCAATTTTGTCAATTTCTGGAGCGGATGAAAGCGGATGAAGCCATCCCCGAAATTTTGCTCGTCCGCTGTGTCCTTTCTGCATACGCTTTGTGTCCGTCGGCCAGTGGGACCGGGCCTTTAGGTTGCACCCACGAACGCCAACTGTACAGTACATGTACAATGTACCTCTCTTATCCGTCTGTATAGTTACATGTATTATAATACGATTTTGTATAAGGGACATCATTTTATCCTGTTACAAACGATTCTATGATCTGCTCTCATATACTTGATATACATGATAATTATATATGAATGAACCAATAATTCGTTGTGGATTACTCGTATTGTATAATTTTGTATAGTATGGCCCTAATATAAAGTTGATATGTTGAACTATACTCCTATAAGAAATTGTATTTCTTTTGACCCGGATATATACTTCCATGATAAAGTTGAATGTGCTGTATAAATCAGTTAAGACAATGTAACATACTAGTAATGGACGGAGAGGTGGATTTCTGACTTGTAGTCGTTGAGTGAGGCGTTTATTGGAGTTGGATGCTGGCTGTATGCAAACGCTATTGGTCTGGGCCCCGTCTTATAAAGACTTGTGATTGATTCAAATTAATCGCAACTTTGCGACTGAATGCAAATCCATCTTATAAAAAAGTTATGATAGAACTTAAGATGGAGAACTGCTATCAATCAATCACAGGTTGCGATTGATTGCAGCTTTCAAGAGATTTGTGATTGATTGATTTCTATCACAAGTTTTATAAGACAGGGCCCAGTTTATCCAACCATGGACCCAGTAGTAAGTCCGTTCCAACGAGGTATATAGCCTAATAGCACCTCCTTGGTTTATCATGCATGGCTTGAGAAAGACAAACAAAGAAAAGATAGCATCGCGCGAAAAATGGCATGAAAATAGAAAATGATGACGTATTGTATATAGACGTGTATCCCGTCGTGTTACTATCTTGATATGCGTCCTCTCGTAAAGGCGAGTACGGGATAAAAGAGATTGCCATACATACATATATATATATATATATATATATATGAACTGTAATTATGTTATTCGAATTGATTAATTTCACGGGTTGTGATTAATTCAACGTGTCATTTTTTTCTTGAATCGTGCATGCAATGCAGACGTGTTTTGCTGTCGTTGTTTTTCGTGGGGGGATGTGTGCATGCTGGGATGTAGGTTGTTGACTGTTCTTTACTGAATGTTTAAACTTGGTCCCTGTATCATTCTCTACTGACATCTTATATCTTCAAAAATTTAGGCTTTTCATATCCATCTGTCTATCTCATTACTTTGTTTTTGTCGAGCTCTCGGTCCTTCCTATCCGATTCTTTTTCTTTCTTTTTTCTCTCACCATCTATAGTCTCTCTATCTCTCTCCCTATCGTTATTGCTTGATATAACACTCAAAGTGCCGGCACGAGGCAAGGTCTAGCGTGGTAAATGCTCGCCCCAATAATGATCATTAGAGGGGTGTCTCATTAGAGCCGCCCTGTATAGGAAGATGAGAAAACAACATGTTGAAATTACACCGTCTGCGCTATAAGATAGCGTCGCACGCAACCTCGGCTATACGAAACAACACATTTCCGTATTAGAGCATCATGCTATTCGCATCGTTGAAAACCACGCGTGTAAAGGTGAAGGGGCCAATGTGTTTTTGTTTTTTTGTTTTTTGTTTTTTTCCATAATATTTTATTGATTTCCGTATTAAATTCAAATACATGAGCAATCAAAATACGTATTTACCAAAATCAACACAAATCAACATTACATAATCTTAATCGATGAAAACAAATCCAGCTGTACTTTCAGCGAACAATACATTCAATAAAAAATACCTTAACACATCATACATAAAACACTTGAATAGAATCTATTTCCCTTTTGTCTCTCCCATCCATGCAGTGGTTAAAACCAATGCCCCTCCCCACCATTCTCTCTTCCCCTCCACTCTCATCCCAACCCTTCCCACCATTTTCTCTTCCTCTCCCATCCCACCCTCCCTCCCTGTGGACATGACTGTGGCTCCGTGTTCTTCCAAACTAATCTTTATACTTCAAACTGTCCCCATTTACTAAACTGAATAGTTAAAGTACCCCTCATTGACGTAAATTTCATTTCTTCCAATCTATAATCATTCTTAAATATCATTTTGTTATTTCATTATTATGAAGGCGACTTTTTATATGTTCTCTGCTTTTAAAAATCAAATATTTGACAGAAATAGTGTTGGTAGCGATCGATCATGATTGTAAGTCTCATCATGATAATGATTTTCATGATCGTTGAGATTAATTTGCGCGTATGTTGCTGTGCCTGAAATGGTGACGGCGACGACGTCGATGATGACGATGACGATGATGATGCTTATGACAGTGATGGTGGTGTTGATTGTTATGATTATTATCATAAAATCGGATAAGAAAAAAGGAAGTCATGACATTCTCAAATTTCTTTTTTTTTTCTGAAAACACTTCTTGACCAGTCGTTATGAATATTCAAATCAGCAAATTGATGATGTCATGTTCTCACAATTTCTTGTTCATTTAATTTTACAGAAATTACAAAAATCTCACATTTTAGCTGTATTATACAAAACTTGCCTTAACACCACCCCCCCCCCCCAAAAAAAAAGAACAAATGCTAACTCCGATACATTTTGGTATGGGAATATGCTTTTACCTGTAATAAACTAAATGATGTAGCTGAAAAAGAAAGAAAAATCCCGAATTTCATAGAATAAACGTACATGAAAAATTGTGAAGGCTTGATATCATCAACTCGCTCATTTGAATACTCATAAGAGCTGGCGAAGAAATCTTCTCAGAGAAAAAAAGAATGAAATTTCAAAATGTCGCATCTTCCTTTCTTATCCGATTTTTGTCATTTTTGGAACGTTCTGTGGGGATTTTTTTTCCTCTCTTTCTTTTAGATTTTATTTATCTTTGGGGTCGATTTCCTGTTTTATAGACCCTTATTTGTACTATACAGTATTGGAAACTTGAATACACGTGATATGGAGGTGCTGCGGGAAGGAGAATTACGATGAACATTGCAAGGGTAACATTGAGGATTGCGTGGGAGGATGGGCTTAATCCTCTCATCCTCAATTTTGAAGTAATGTGTATGAAATTGTTGCCAAAGAGTTAATGAAACGGCATCACATTGGTCGTCCATGCCAAGAGTAAACAGAAATGATCAAGGGATGACGAAGATGACGAAGAAGCAAACAGATAGATAGAAAGCGAGTATGTCTGACACAGCATATTGACTTTCAGAACAAGTGCACATAAAATTATTGTGAACAGGTATAGCACGATACGCGCAAATTGTGATCGAGCGAGTACGACATCTCATTGCAGTACGTATAGTTACCGGTGGCTGAAAACAGGGAGGTGACCCTGCTGAAAATAACCTCCTGCATGCCGTGATGGCGTCGACCCAGAATCAAGTTGTAAATCTAATTTCCAATGCGGCGTGGGAGGTCTTAAAAAGTTATCGGCTCAAAGTGTTTGAAAATTTGAGCTCGCCTCTTATTTTCGCGTCCAGTTTTACCGATCATGCATTGATCATTATTGCACTCATAATTACGTCTATCGGTTGGCAAGCGCGAGCACTACTGAGTTTAGGATGGCGCACAAGATTATCATATTTATTTCATTAAACTTTTTAGTTCCTATGGGGATATGGTACACGTGGACATAGAATTAAGCTATATATAGGAGAAGTTCCTGCTTTTTTATGACAGAAATAAATATCGTATGCCCATCGCGGTGGGGTCTCTCTCTCAGCCGTGCCATATATCGGGATTACATGGATGGAAGGAGCTTAATGACGCGGGCCTGAGCAACGGCCCGATCGGAAATTCTCAATTCTGCTTGTTTGATATGCTTGTTTGTTTGATTTGTTGCGATTTACGTTTTATAAGGCTATAGATAGACATCAATTAAGTGGGTTGTGGTTTAACGTGCAAGGAGCTTAACAATGCTAGTATAGTGTCCCGATCACTCACTATTATTATTATTATTATTATCATTATTATTATCATTACTATTAGAATAGTTTATTTGGTTAAAAAAACTTGCAAACTCGTAGCCCGAAAGCTAAAATACATTGCAATGACATTATAAATACCTCTAAATTAAATAGAACACATTGAACTGTCGTACATAACATCCATATCAGGAATCACAATTGAATATATTGCACAAAAATACAAGTATATTATTATTATTATTATTATTATTATTATTATTATCATTATCGTTATTACTATGATTGAGGTGAAGATAGCAGAGCAGGTCAAAAGAGAAATACGATGAAGTTTACGACGTCGATGAATACTCAGTAATGAAATTTGAAGCTTTCGGAGGGGACTTAAAACAGTCGGTATCATTGGCGGATCCAGGCGGGGGCGCGCCGGGCGTCCCCCCCCCCCCCCTTCCCCTTTAATTTTGTAAAGGCGCCCCCTTTTTACGGAATTCCTGAATCCCCCACCCACCCCCATGATCATAACTTACCTACAATAATTAATTGCATTATAAAGCAGCAACGTAAATTATATCCTAATGAAATTACATCTTATAAGTTTTGTTGTGAAGAGGGTTACAAACCCATCCAACGTTGCATTTCTGAAGTATAGGTCTATACACCATTATCATAAGGAACAGAGTAAGATTAGAGTGAGATAAAGAGCTTTTTGTAACCACATGTATTACGGAATCGGGAATATAAAGACCCAATAAAGACCCATTTTCTTCTTAAAACGAAAGTATAATAATCCACAATGTGCTAACTCCTCAACCAACGGGAACAATGCAAACTCTTTCCCATGCAGAGAATCCGAGGTGATGGTGTATGAAATTATGAAATTATGAAATTGTAGGTAGTATTTAGACAAAATAAATACTAATTTGTATGAAATTGTTGACAGGTTAAGAATAATGATTAAAGCGCATTTGTATTATTCATATGCCCTGTATTTTGTAATAATGGAAGTTGGTCCTGGCTCGTTATTGTATTGCATCATCCATGTATGTATTGGCCCTTGAATAAATTTATTCTCGTTCAATCTTTGATCTGCTCGAAAACGACTTCCGAAAATTAGCGGACTTGGTTTTTAGGCCGCTGAGAACAAATTCAGCCTATATAAGAAT
Source organism: Diadema setosum (assembly GCF_964275005.1). Taxonomy (NCBI): domain Eukaryota; kingdom Metazoa; phylum Echinodermata; class Echinoidea; order Diadematoida; family Diadematidae; genus Diadema; species Diadema setosum. The sequence goes on along the minus strand of NC_092703.1, from coordinate 8,476,370 downwards.
AGGATGGGGTTAAATATAGGATTCATTGATTATTCAGGTGACGTTAGCTAGCTAGAATGCCACGGGAAGTTTGAACCCATCGTTTGGCACGTACATTATACTGTGATGATATTATGAAAGAAAGGGAAAAAATAAAGAAAACAGCCATCTTGTAAAGCGGTAATGTGGTTGACGAAAGAAACACTGGGCACTCACCATTTTGATCAATAACAGAAAGTGCTATGGTAACCTGGGATTCCTGCTTTGTAAAACATATGCATTCTTGTCTCTATCTTTAGTGTTATAAAGTACGTGCCGCACTTACGATTGTTTAGTTGCATTCATGTTTTCAAAAGGCACAAAATGACACGTCAGCAAACACATATCATGATAAAATACTGAGTTTCAAAGAGAGAAAGATGAGAAGATACAACCTTTTTCAACTTCCTCCTACCACAGATACAACAGTTACTTGTCTTCACAGAAGTCCAGATTTGAGTTCCGAGATCCCTTTGTTACACTTTGTTACCGTGATAAAGTGTGCATTGTTTCATTTTTTTTAATGACATCATTCGTGCATATACTTTATATTGTACTCGAAAAAACAAACTGTTCTTATCAGATGAATGAAAGACGAATCGACAACTTGTACCACTTTGAATCATGTTTTCTTTTTTCTTTTTTGACGGTGGAAATAAACAAACTATTTTAATAATAAAACAAATAATTGAATTGAATTGAATTGAATCGAATAGAATTGAATTGAATTGAATTGAACTGAATCAAGCCACCTGTGCATTAAATTTCATCCGTTACTCCTGAACTTAAAAGATATTGTTTACCATTGGGAGCAGTGATTTAAAAATGTTCGAGTTATCACATTTGAAGCATTTGTGGAGGTCAGTTGTATCACAAAACATCCTACCATATAAAGAATTGCAATGAAACCTAAAATAAAAGGAGATATCACTATTTTCTCATTAAACCATAACTGTAGACGGTTTAGTTTACAAACAATTTCATTATAACTATTGTTCACTTCTTGTATATTTAATAATGACATACTGATTAGCAAATTTACATCGGGTGTTTCTCTCCCTAACTAACATTTTAGAACTATTTTGATGCACTAAAGCTGGATTTTGTTTCATCTGCAAATGGTATGGCTCTAAATCAGTGGCCATAAATATCAGACGTGATTGGATGCCGCACGTCTTCCATATCACAACAATACAGTTTCCTCACTACTGGATTGTAGAGATTGAATATTGTACGTCTCTTCAGTAACCATGGAAACAACGTCATGTTCCATTTATTATGACACATCTTTTTGAGTAACAATCGCGCTTTCGAAGAGTGAAACCGTCAAAATAATCGACGGCGATCGTTGAGTTCCGTTATAAATGAAATCCAGTTAACCTTAAATGAGTTTTGATGAATGGTTTTTGGCACACTATACCTGACGGTGAATGGGGAACAACGACATTACTGTGGTTATGTTTTTAAGTGATTGCCAGATCTTGATTTGTGATATTCTCTCTATAGTTTCTACTCCATCGCGTTAAAGGTTATTTCCAGCATCATATATCATCTCAAAGATACCTGTCATTGAGACATCTCAGGTGAGTATAATGACAGAGATGATGACGTCACGGGTCATCCCATGAGGAAACCGATGGATTTTGGTCTATGGGAACTATACTTGAATGACGCGGACGCATTTAGACGGATCAAGAAGGGATCATTCCTGCAGGCGTGTAAGTATCAAATCTTGAAAGAGATTATCGGATCGTTGTCTTGAAAGATTCTGACTATTATATAGTTTTCACTCTCCCTCCCCCCCCCCTCTCTCAAACTGTCGTCCTAGAATCTTTTCATACATTCTGAATTTGTGTAGGTTTCCATCTGTTTAAGAAGAAAAAAATGAGATCGGTTCCCATTTACTTCGAAGTTTTGTGCAGAAGATTCCTTTTCTGACAACATTTTCATTTGGGTTGGTGTGAAATCGCTCTCTAATCAAAAATTTCCATTACAGGGCAGACCCGTCTCGTTGGGCTAAAATCCATTAAAACCATGTGACAGCATAAGCTCTGTTAACTAATTGTGATTAACGGAAAAAGTTGTTTTTGTTTTTGCTTTTGTCTTGATATATCGATAATCTATAGATAATGCTACACTTTTACTCCGACAAGAACAGGTATTAAAGATTTGCCTCAGAGAAATATCTCCTTGACAAGATCTGTTTATAGACCTTTTTATTTTTTTGATCTATTGACAAGTGGGCAATTACTACACATGACTCTCTTCTCTATCCCTCCCAATAGATAAACATGCGTGTATGTGTTCGTTAAGGGTCTGTGTGCATGTGCACAATATCATTTGGATATAGGCCCTAGATGTACATGTATAATAATTATGTTACGTATAAAATATACCGCAATATACGATAAAAACAGAAAAATATATCTCCGTGTGTACAATTTACTATACCTTTATGAGCGAGTGGGTGAAATGGTGTAATATTAGTGCTGCTTGTGTTTAATGTCCCATATAATCATGCATTGAGAAAGAGAGGGAGAGAGGGGGGGGGGGGGGAGGGGAGGGAGAGAGCGGGAGAGAGAGAATAAGATATGATAAGATTTGGATTTGGAAATGTTAGAGTTCGCGCGCGCAAGGAGTTTGATGAATTTTTCATTCAGGTGAGAGCGTTTGCCCGTGGGAGGATTTCCCACTGATGATAATAAAATTCTTTTTAAGGAAAATGTCATGTGCGATACGTGTTAATCATCTCGTGCGCAGTCTAAATATTATGCATTTACAACCTGTTTTACCATTTCTGTACGAGGGGGTGAAATGGAAATGGATAATACATCGTGTTCCATCAGTGTTATCAACAAAATAGTAACTCATGGTGATCTGCTCTATATTCCTCATCAACTCCTTCATAATGAATTGTGACTGCCGGGTTTCGTTTTGTTGGTGGTTTTTTTTTTTTTCTGACAGAATTGTACGCAGACGTCATCACTTCTAAATAATCCAAGTAAGGCATCTTTTACGTGGGCCTCTCTTTTCCAACAATGACTTTGAATGGTTTCATATATGTTTATATGAATTTGTATTACATCTCTCTTATACATTGGGAAAATGTGGCCATAGGCAATAGAATGTGCTTTGAATTGAATTGAATCTGTTGTCATGATAGATCGAGACTCTTTCTTATTGCAATAGTCATGAGATTTACTCAGCATAATTTACAATGTATTAGTAATTGTCTGTTTATGTTTGTAATGTTTTGTTAGTTTTTGTTTCATTTCATAAATGAAATGAAATGAAATGTTTTGTTAGTTTATTTCAGCGACTCATATTGTCATGTACTACAGAGATAATAAATATTATATCTCCATGTTTTATCGTCCATCTAATTTCATGGCACGTACATTATGCATATATTTAGCAAACCATAAAACAAACACAATACAGTTATAATTATGATGCATACACTCAAAATCTAATTCTCTCTCTCTCTCTATTTATATATGTATAATCTATATATCTTTATATTCTTGTTCTTATATAACGTAGATGTATTATAATGTGTTATATATATATATATATATATATATATATATATATATATATATATATATATACATGTATTATATACATATACATGTATATATATACATGTTTTATATATATATATATATATATATATATATATACGTATATAGTACATTACCATAATGGGAAAAGCTGTCAGGAGATTATTACAGCAACGCAGTGTCACCATTCATCCTTCAACTTTGTGGGAATGAAAATCACTGCGATATCAACTTTCTTGCAACACCCCATAGTGGGGTGTTGCAAGAAAGTTGCAATCAATTGCAAATAATTGCTAATTTTGAAACAACCATTCTGATTGGCTCAGTGTCTGCCCTATTAAGAAGACATGCATGCAACAATGATTTTGATTGGCAAGTGACAATCAGTTGCAAGTTGCAATTGATTGCAACTTTCTTGCTTATATAGAGTATGTTCATGTATGTTAAACGTGTATATATCATAAACATCTATAATTATGAACATTAATCTAAGTAATTACATGTGGTGTATGCAGTAATCTATGTGTGTGTATGTGTGTGTGTGTGTGTGTGTGAGTGTGCGTGCGTGTGTATGTAAGTATGTGTCTGCGTGTAACAGAGTCTTATTTTCGCCGCTGGGTCTGATACGACTGGACTGCGTAGCAGCCTTTTTCTCGCACTGCAAAAGGATGCCTTGACAACGATCAAAGGTATACCAAGGATAAGAACGCGTTTGCATTACATTTTGCTAATTCTGCATATTCATTACAAGGGCTATGAATTGTTAGATTATTAAGGAGTAGGGTCTTTTTTTTTTTCATCTTCTATATTGTTACCCTTTAAGACGAAACGACGTAGTAAGTATAACAAGAAAAAATACTACATTGTAATGCTAATATCATTTAACGGGTATAGTCTGCCACAAATTACCGGCACTCAAAATATCAATAATTTCGGACGTTCAGGAGAGGGGGGGGGGGGGGATACATTTCTCGCGACAGTCAAAAGCCCGTTAATCACGAGCAGAATTCGGTTTTGCCGTATAACGGCCATGGCAGAATTGAAATCACATTGGTGACCGAGTTTGTCAGCCGGTGGAGGTTAAAGGAACTATAACGCTGAAACCACGTATAACATGAATTGCGCACTGATCAAACAGCGGTCAATGCGATAACATCCCGTAATCATTAACTCAAGGAAAAACCGATTGTCGGCCATTCACAACAAACAAAGACTACGATCTGGTCAGAGACTTACAATAGGTGGACAGACATGGGGTCTACTAAATGAGAACAACTAACCTGTTAGATCTGTCATAGTAGTATTTTGGAACGATGAAATCCTGCACTGCTGAGTATAAGTCAAATGCTCCTTTGCAAGATGATTTCAGTTTAGCCGTCCACTGTGGCGCCTTGTAGGAGAAGCCGTAGGCATCCATCCCGGCTTATTAACGCCACAGATAAGACAAAGATATTTCCCTGCAAGAGCTGCTTCACTGGGCAGACGTCAATTGGAATGTATAGAAATGCCAGTCGTGGTGTTGAATATCATCGATAACCTTGACGATGTCGTGTATTCCGTGTTCGTTCAGTTCGACGACACGGTTGAGCACGCGAAAGACCTGTTTAAGAGGACGGTCGAGGGGCTGTATCTAGCATCCGTACTCAAGCTAGCTTTCTAACCTAGCTTCCAATCCTCGTCGTTGCACAGTGCGTGTATTGTATGAATGGAGGGCTGCAGCAGAGCGCGTGCGTTGAGTCTTGTGTGTACGAGGCAGAGGATGCAAACACACAATACACACGCACTTTCTCTTCCTTTCTCACTCACACACGAGTGTGTATTCTTTGCACATCTACAGAGTGCGAGCCAGTGGCGCCCGTTTGCTCCTTCGTTCACATCAGGCTCCGTGTACGATGATGAAGATGGAGAATGGAGACCCCCAGTCCCCACGAGTCGCTCGCAATGAGGAGAAAAAGAAAGAAGAACCCGAAGGATGGCTTTGGAACATGGATCAGCTATAGGTTGCATCCACGAGATGATGCTGTTAGCTGTGGGCAGCCGATGACCGCGTGCCACGGTCAAGGTGCTACGTATTTACAGTTGACAGGCGAACTGTTTAGGATCGATACAACTCATTTCCCAATCACATGGTGTTGTGCTTGATCGTATATATAGGATCCTAGTCGTGAAATTATCGCCTCTACTGTATTTTGATATATCTGCCCAGATGGGGACGTTGTCATCATTATTTGTTGCTCTCGGTTGTTGTTGTTGTTGTTAACCAAAAGAAGGAAACGGTAAAAGATAGAAAGACGACGGCAGGACAGCAAGCCTAGTTTGAATGGCCGCTGGGAGAAAAAAAAAATCAATATTCTAACGTTTGAGTATGCAAGGTAGTTTTAGATAAGTGCACTATACTAGTACGTACGATACGATTGGGGAATTACTGAATGAGAATAGAACGCGATGAATAATTAATAAGTCTCGACCGCACCAACACGAGTTAGTATAGAGCATTGTTAGTGTTGTTGTTATTTTCCAAACTGGACCATTATCTTATACATCAAGTAACTAGAGCACATGGACTGGAGTTAAAATAATCTTGCGGACAATGCGTCGTAATTATGGGATGCGCCTCATCTATGATCCAGTTAGAAGGCATCCTGATTCCTCATTTCCAAGACCAAAGATGAAAACACAAAGTTGATGATTTAATGATAGGGCAAAAACATTCAAAACAAAATAAGAAGGCAAATAACGGGGTTTTTTTTTTTAAAGCAATGTAGAGGCCTAGGAAGAGATATGTCTGTGTATGTTTGTGTGTTTCATTTTATCAGTAATATAATTGATAAGTGTGTTTTTTCGCACTGGTTAGTTTTGTAAGTTTATTTCGTAGTAAAGCAGGTCGACTGGTATAGATGGCTGCATGTAGTTCGCTTCTTAGCACCTCCTTCATTTTCATTTCCAGTCTTCTATGAAACAAGATGTATTTCTATATGATATCTATTACATCGAGTACCTTTATCCTCGTCTTATAAGATGCTTGGAAATGAAAATAAAAATAAATGAATGAACGAGAGTCTATTCTATTTCGCGTTCTCCATATAGACAGGTTGACTACTTTGATTCAACTACGCTATGTTATGAAAGTACCCCTCTACATTGCAGATCGTTAATTTAATTACTTCTTTTTAGTAGCATTCGGAGTACTAGTATCCGTTTGGAGAGTAAGCCTACTCTCTTTTATTTTGACTGTGTTCGGTTTTGTTTGGGTTGAAAATATGTTCCTACCAAAGAAGTACAACATAATGAGGTACTAAAGCATTTTATTGTTACAAATGGATGATGATTTTTTTCCTTGAAAAGTATAGTTCAGTGTGACTTGCCGAGTCTACACTTATGTGCGTGGGCGTTTATCATGATATTTGGTGACTATCGTGTACGTGATGCAGAAGGCCTTCAGAGTGTTCCAAAGAAATTCTTACTTTTTTATCTCCCAATGTATACTGCATAGAAAACTCGGAGCAGTCTCTGCTTATAATGGCATAGCTACAAATTACAGGCCTGTCACCCATTCACTGACAGAATATAGGTAATTGATGACACTTCAAGGTATTAGTCTGAAGTAAGCCCAACCTAGTATGCAAGCGCTGCTTCCGTCTTTCTCTTTCCAAGGTTATAATAATTCTTAATGGACATCATATTACGCATGCAGCACCGCAGCGAAATGAAACAATGCGCGATGTGCAGTGCTCCCATTGTGCCAATTTCTCGCCAAACAAAGCAACTAGCTTTTAGTCACCGAGCGCATGCAGACGTGAATTTAAGATGACTCCATTCTTTTGCCGTGGTTCACACTGCAGGCAAAACTGGTATACATGTACTTATTATAGTAGATGGAACTTGCACGGTTGCTATGGTTACGTGAATGCGTCATCTCTGTTACTGCACAGACGGAAGACATGTCATGGTATAGTCCATCGGCAAGACCGGACGCTGTTTACACTTAGGTGGTAAAACCTGACGATTTTTTTTTTTCTTCAAGTCATCATGCACATTATTTGCCTAAAGATAATTCATTCAGTTCTCCCCCACCCCCCCCCCCCACCTTTCAATGGCTTATGCCTAATATAAATTTATGTAATAATTTGTATTATCAATGAGGTACTAGGCGAGTTACAAGCACGGAAAGTCTCTGTTCGTACATTATTATTTTTTTTTTGCAAGATATTATTATAATAAGGTCTGTAAATATCACTCTCTGACAAAATTAGTGTCTGATATCTGATAAAGGTGAACAGTGATGCACATGTTACATCTTAATGTTTTGTTACATTGAGCAATTACGGCGGTAAAATTTCAATGCAATTCAATTATCATTATTTTATTCCCATTCAACATATACCACGAGATGATACTTGAAACGTAAGACGAGATTTCAAAAGATTTAAACAGTATGGACATTCATCGTTTCCCTTACTATGTCGTGCTCTCTTCGTTGTATCGATATTGAGAAAACATATTATTCCCAATATATTCACGCTTCGATGATTCGCAATCATGTTATCAGGTGCGCATTTTGTACGAAAATGAAAAGAAATTCAAATACTCGATGCTGAATTATATAATGTAGGCCGCGGACAGCATTTTGCAGAGCTGTACACGAATACCGAATAATACACTTCACCATACAAGAATGGATACAATCAAGAATCACCGATGGTATTTCATAGTGGTCGAGACTTTCCCGTCGCAATTTAATGCTACAAATTGTAAAATATTATTCGTCAGCACGTATAGTTCGAACGACCTTTTGTCCCTAGAATGCTCAAAGGTTACTCTATAAGATATACTTATTTATTGCACAGCAAGATATAGTCACAGCTTGCTATATGCGTGCAGCTGTACCTGACCAGACAGATCATTCTCTTCCAATTAATCAACATCTCCATGACAAATAAACATAAAATTAATTACGAAGTATTCCAGAGATATTTTCATTTTCGCAATATACTTCCGTCGGTGACTGCATCAGCCCCAAAGAAAAACATGCCTAAAATAGGAACATCACATCGTTTATGTAATGATAACAAGGTATTGTTTTAGGTGTAGCGTGTATACTGTATTTGCATGTTTATTTTAGTGGCTGGAGGCAATACATTTGAATGAATATAAATTTAGATTTGATGAAAACAAAATGTACCCTTTACAGAGGGTCCTAGAAGAGCTAAAATTTATTTTTTCCATTTCATAATAGCAATAAGATTTCCTTTGAAGGATCCACATCCTACACGCATTGCTTGGTATTAAATGGTCCTCCATCTGTGGCATATCTATCTTTAACTTGTCAGCTGATTACAATATATTTGATTTAAAACTTTTACATTGTGTTGTCAGACAAATAAACATTTTCGAGCTTTGTGTCTCTATTGGACATAAAGTCGGAAAATAGCTAAAATTGACACAATTACGAATTAGTTGCCACCTGATGAAGAAGAGCCAAGGGGAAGACACTAGAGCTCACCAACATTCTTTGTCAGTTTGATTTAGATCTTCTCCTTTATCATTCATTGCGATAAAATAATCATCGACTAAGACGCATCCATAGCATTATTGATCGTGTGACATTGGCGTAATTTATTTATACTATAGAGGAAAAAATAACACGTTTCTGTCACGTTCGTGAATACATAGTGATATATAATGGTGATTGAACGAGTATTATATCTCACGGGGAGCATTGTTATACTCCTTGGATAAAGCATCGGACTACATCAATACCTCCAAAGAGCACTGCTTAAAGGGATAACTCCATCAAGTATCGAGAGAGGTGGCGTTTGAAGGAATTGGTGTCCTCATGCCTTAGGGATATTATGCAAGAACTCAAGATACGTCAAATCGTGAGCCCACTCATATCAATTGCACATTTCTTTCGATAAAAAGAAATACGGTCAGTGACATTTCACGTATTACGAAGAAGAAGAATTATTCAGATGACGTTACACCACGGACTTAAAGGACAAGTTCACCTTCATATACATGTGGATTGAGTGATAGTTTAGAACACATCAGTGAAAGTTTGAGGACAATCAGACTATCTATTCAAACGTTAAGATTTTTTATGTTTTGTGAAGTCACTGCTGGATGAGAAGACTACAGTTTATGATGTCACATGCGTAAAACGACATAAGGAAAATGTTAAGAGAATTCCCCCCCCCCAAAAAAAAAAAAAAAAAACATTTTTGACAAAAGTACAAGTTCCCTTGATTTGCACTGACATAAATCTGTTAAGGATAACATTATTCCATGCCTTCTGAAAGAGGCAAGTCATGTGCTCTTTTATCATGCGGAAAAACTGATATGTTGCATTTCCTTTATATTTTCTCTATATCGTTATTCTACACATGATATGACATGTTTTAGTATGACTGTCTTTTCATCTATCAATGACGGCACTGAACTTCAAAACTCCATAAGTTTTGAACCGATTGTCCGATTTCCTTCACACTTTCACTAATGTGTTCTAGTGACAATTTCTGCATTCTCTCATTTCACATGCATAGGCCTATGAGGTGAACTTGTCCTTTGTAAAGTATCACAAAAATAATACACAATGGTATTTTTAATCAAATGAACTGTATATTATTTGTAGGCATGATATTCAATATTATTCATTATGACTGTCTTCATTGGTTATGACGTCATCTCTTCATCGCTTTGTCAATTATAGATGCCATACAGACATCTGCAGTTTTATCTGGACTGTTTGAAAACAAGTTCTTCATTAACAATTTCATGGTAAGTCATTACCGCTAAAGAGAGATTAAGACCATAACAGAGATATCGATATTTTGTTGAGCATGACCATATAAGAATAGCTAAAAAAAGAGGACACTTCCCGAAATTTAATCTCTACCATTGTACGAAGGATGGGGGGGGGGGGGGAGGAGGAAAGGGGGCATACAATCGTATTCTTCGGAACGGTGCGGACGGGGAAGGGGTGTCCCAGGGCTTGACTTGGACAGTCATATCGTTTTTTTTTTGTTTTTTTTTTTGGGGGGGGGATAATTCTTTATTCGAACTTCGTTCAATTTCATATCACAAGAATCACAATCAAAAACAAGACATCATACGAAAACAGACTGCATTATACACAAACATAATACAAAATAACATCAACTTACACCATCGATATGGGCAAAATGCAGTAATACCAACATTGTGCAAACTAATGTCAAACTTACATTGTAACTCTTTTACCAAAAAAATAAAAACAAAACAAAACAACGAAATCCGCTTTTTTTTTCACACATAATCAATGCTTACAATGGCGGCCCTCTGCATTATCGCTTCTTAAATGTAATATCGTTATTGTAATCCCCGCTGCATAGACATGCATACTGTAATATCATATCATTAATTTCCTTTTATATCGTTGTTTATGCAAGTCACACGACTCTGTTTCAAATATACTTTGTATATTTCCCATGTTCATTATTATGTAATTTATGTATATATTGATTTGCAGAAAATAAAGTATCTATCAAACAAACAAAAACAAACATATTCTCGCAAAATCCCGCAAAACAGGAACATAATAGATAATTTGCTTTTTAAAAAAAACAAACGAGAATATTTCATTGCTTCTCGGAAAGAGAGAGAGAGAGAGAGAGAGAAAGAGACCATTTGCGAGAAAACATACCCACATGCACACAGACACGCCCACATAACACCAACATGCCCTCCCCCCCCCCCTCCCCCACCCTCCCCGTGCCTTCAGCCTTCAGGTTTATATCTATACACTTGAATAACTATGCCGTGTAAGTTGCCATTTTATTTGTCATACAATGAAATACATCCTAATCATAATATGGAGATGATGCGGAAAGGTAGAAGCAATAGAGAGAAAAAAACCGACAACGATGTGATAATAACTCGCGGATACGGCAAAATCAAGATTTTAAAAAAAAAATCACGTATCATCCTCGGTATACATCATATACGGTACAGATGCATTCCAACTGTTCCTCTTTTACTCGCTATCTTATTTTCTTCTTCTTTACACATATTAAAATACTTCATAAAAATTAATCATTAAACTTCGGTACCTTCCCTTCTGATCTCGCTAAATATAAATATAATTGTATTCCATCCTTTAACTTTTAACTAGTTTCCGGATATACCTGTATAAACAACTTACCAGTTTATATTTTCTAATTCTTCTAAATTCAATTTCTGAATAATAATTTGCCACAATTCCTGCACTTCAATACACTCCCAAAATAAATGTGAATATGTCTCAGTGCTTTTTTTTTTTTTTTTTTTTTTTTTTTTGCAGAAAGAACATAGATCATCAGAAACAAACCCAAATCTCAACAGATTAACTTTTGTATAAAGTGCACCATGGAGAAGTTTAAACTGAAATTCCCTAAGCTTTGGGATCAGAGTTGTGACTCTGGGTCGGAGAAAAATATCTTTGGTTACTTTTGGGGAGAAAGCGAAATTACTCTGTTGATCTCGTACTTCCAATGTTAACTGCTGTAAATCAGTTAAAAACTGAGTGTAAATCTTTTTCGAAGGTATATCACCAATCCTAATTTCTCGAAGGTATATCACCAATCCTAATCATCCCCCCTCCCCCCACACACACACTCACACAAACACACACACATTGTTAACGTAAGAATCGTTCCGAGGCCTTGTTATACAGACATGTAAATAGGACTGTTCACGTCTGCACCACCAAGTCGCTCTGAACGTAAACAGTGCCGTACGGCACTGAACGTAACACAGAGCCCAAAGAGATTATATTCCCCAGTGGGGAGGAGAAAAATCTCTTTGACAGAGCCTCACTGGCCTCAAAATAAATATTGGATAGCGCCATCACTCGGAACAAATAGATACTCAGTAGGTAGCGAGCATGACTAGCAAGCAGAGTGTGCATGTGATCCAGTGATCCCGCTATGTACACAAACAATAGCCGGTTGTACCGCGCCGCTGTAGGATCTTTGCCGGTAGCTAGTATAGCTGTTGTTGACATTCTTCGCGTTGGGGACAGAGCAGAAAACTCGTCACGCAGCAGCAGAAAGGTAAACGGCTGTCCTGACGTTTCTTTCTTCTGCTTTGGCGAGGCGAATCTGCCCATCAGTCAGATTTTGTTCGTTTTCGCAGATATTACTAATTGATCCACTGATTGAGCGACGATGAGGGTCATACTTTTACTGCCGACACTTCTTGTAACGGCTGCTGCCGTCCTCCCACGGGCTGCTGCCGGACAAGTCCGCCGGGACGCTCCCGTACCTCGGCTTACCATCGACCTAGACGCCGCCCCCGAAGATCGTTGGGCACCCGTCTTGAAGCACTGGGACCTCGAGCAGCTAAGAAATTTGTGGATATCTGCCATCGAGTAAGTTTACAAGGGACTAACGCCATGTAACTCTATTCTTCTGGGAAGTATAGTAGTACTATAGCCAATAGGCAACCCTAAGCCTTACTCCACAGAGTTTACTAATTTAACGGACAAGTTCACCTTCATAAACATAAGGATTGAGAGAATGTAGCAATATTAGTAGAACACATCATTGAAAGTTTGAGGAAAATCGGACAATCTGTCCAAAAGTTATGAATTTTTGAAGTTTTTGTGCAGTAACCGCTGGATGAGAAGACTACTGCAGTGTGTGAATAACTTAGATGTCACATGCGTACAACAATATAAGGAAAATATAAAGAGAATTTCACAAAATTTCATCTTTTGAAAAAAGTACACATTCCCCCGAATTGTTACCGACAAATGTTATGGGTATTATTATTCTCCCTGCCTGTAGAAAGAGGCAAGTCAAGTGCTCTTTTATTATGCGAAAAAAGTGAAAATATGTTGAATTTTCTTTAGATTTTCTTTATACTGTTGTACGCATATGACTCACAAGCTGTAGTAGTCTCCTCATCCAGCGGTTCCAACACAAAAATTTTAAAAATTCATAACTTTTGCATCGATTGTCCAATTTTCCTCAAACTTTCACTGATGTGTTCTACTAATATTGTTGTATTCTCTCAATCCTTATGTCTATGAAGGTGAACCAAAATGGAATCACCTGCATAGACGTAGACCGATGTCTCTTCACGGTGGGTTTCATATTTGACGTTGGGACATTGATGTATGGTCAGTCCTCCGGTGGGCTGAGCTGACCATACATGTCCCAACGTCAGATAAGAAGTCCACCGTGAGGAGACAGATACCATCGGTCTAGGATAGACCTAGATACTATATTATAGTTGTAGATCTGGCTACTCAGCCAGAGAAGTCATCTGTTTACATATATTTCTGTCCCTGTACCCACACGTGCTTGTGAAGTAAATTTCTTGTATTCATTTGCAGCCCCCCCCCCCCTTATCATCCCTGCTTATGGTAGTCAGGGGATATCCAATGAAAACACTGAATTTATTGGCATATCCCTAACAATACACAGCCCAGTAGCCGTAAAAACGCAAGCTTTGCATGGCGTCTGGTCGGGCTAGCATACCCCAAACACTTTAATATCCCCAAGTACTTTAATACTATAGACAACCTGCTTATGATGAGGATGGCCACTCACTGCAGGTGTCCTTTATAGACAGGTAGGTATACCTTAAGGCAAGATGGCAACCAGTTTGATCTGATCTCATCTTGACAATGTCACACACACACACACACACACACACACACACTCTGCACACATGATGAAAGTGAAAGGACATAATTGTCTCATAACGATAGAATTTATAATTTATGATCTAAAAAAAAAAAAAAAAAATTATAGTTTCCGAGACTTACTCTCAGTTATAAATTTTGTTGGCCCTAAACCAAAAGGGCTGTAACATGATGTTAACACTTGGGGAGAATCTTTGTTTTATGTCTAATAGTTCAAGTGCTGTTTTAAAATCATTACATGGAAATTTGGCTTTGTCTTAAATTATGTCATGATCAATATGAAACATTTAAAGAGCATACAAAATAAAAAACAAATTGCATTACATATACTAAACGGGAAATATACTCAATTATTGCAATGAACTACGCACTCAAACTAAGTGAATGCTATTATGAATTAGCATGTGAAGAATGTAACATATATATATACTGTGTATCAAAATGACTGTGATAAACTTAACTATAGTGTATATTCCAAAGAAAATAATGCAAATAAGGAATTAGGAAAATATAGATAATTATCAAACATGAAACTTACTTCATTTGAAGATTATAATGTGCGAGCTTAATGATATTGTTGTTTGTAAAATGTAGCACAAATTTTCCATTTAATAATTCACACTCCTCCCCCGCCCCCTTTTACCCAAGCTACAGGATTAGCTACCATACATACAGCTTTCCCTCTTTTGTCTTATGCACAATCAGCAGAGCCTGTTGCCCACTTGTGTACAGATTAATAATAATAATAATAATAATAGTAGACATTTATAGAGCGCCTTTTCCACTGGATGCAAAGCGCTATGACATGTCATCCCTGGTCGCCATAGGAGATAAAATATATACAAAATACCAGGCAGTGACAGTATAAGTCCAGTGCACATACAGGGACATCAAAATAAATAAGTCTTCAAGTTTTGTTTGAAATGATCAAGTGTGGGTGAAGATTTGAGAAGAGGAGGGAGCTTATTCCACAGCCTAGGAGCACAAAAGCTGCATATCTATAGGACAATAATAATTATGATTCTAATGTAGCAATAAATACAGATGTAGAGCTCAAACTGAAGCTCTGCAGAGCTCTGCTATAGGCAGGAAAATAATGCACACTTCACAGCTGGCACCACATTTTAAAATGGGGGGGGGGGGGCAGTTTATATTTCTGGTGCCACTTCCAGGTTTTTTCAGCGAACAAGCAAAACATAAACAACAACAACAACAACAACAACAACAATGCCACTACAAACAAACCCTCTCATACAACAACAGTCAGCTTCCAAGTAACATCAACTAAAAAACAAAAAACAAAAAGCTTAACCACATTTTTTTTTTTTTTTTTTTTGAGGGGGGTTCACTTCGGGGTTAAAAAAAGAATAGGTGTGGAGGGGGCAAGTGGTTAGACCCCATGTATTCCTATGTATATGCAGAAAAAAATGGGGGGGGGGAGCCTGCCGGCCCCGCACTTTGGACAGTGTGGGTGACTGCTGGTGCTGTTCGATAGAAAAGTGGCCCCTGCATACTCTACAGTGTCCATAACATACTCTCTCTGCAGGGGAATTTATTCAACTGGTGGCTGGTCGGAGCAGTCCACCTTTGTAGACAGGTTCAACTGTATTGGTATTGTGAATACCAGTATGTTGATTCTGTCAACCCTTCCTTGACATTGATCAACTGATTGAAATTCACTCTACCTCTGTAGGCTGAAAGTGGCACTATCCCATAAACCGATATGTTTCCAGGCATGTACTGTATATGGGCCATTCTCAGATTAAGTGTTCAATTCCATGTGAGTAAAACCGAAAAATCAACCACAAAGTAATACATTCAAAGATGTGTTTTCGGAAACTTCAAAACCGGTCAAATACGAAACAAAAAGTGGAACATTCTAAATGATGGCCATTCATTGAGTAAAAATGAATTAAAATAGAGCATCATATATGATTTCTGATCACCAATCAGATACGTTACCGCAAATTTACATGTTGTAATGGACTCCTAACTCTGAATTAAATTTATTGTTTTGATCCAATTTCTGTTCAGGAAAAGACATTTGTCCCCCCTAAAGATATCGGGGTTTTTCAAGAGGTAAAGATGTTGTCATCCCTTGCTAATTGGTAGAAATTATTTCTGTGTGGTAGGTTGAAATATGCTTTTTGCTGAAATGAAATGTAACCTTAAAATTCACTTTGCATTTTTAGCAAATTTCGCTTACAAATAAAGTTTCGAACCCCACAAATCATGCAAAGGGAACGATCCGATCTGGAATTTGACGGGAAACAAATATGAATTGCTTTCCTGGGGAAATAACTATTGGAAAAACATCGAATCACCTTTGGTAACGTATCTGGTAAAATATAAGTAATAATTTTAGTTGTGTATGAATTAATAAATATCACCTGTTTAATTATTTACCTCATGAATTGATGTAAAAATGAATGATGTAAGCCCAAATTAACCATTATAGACATTGTACGTAATATTTAAACTATGAAATGTAGTGGAAAAGAGCCCTAAATGTGAAAGCCGAGTTCTTCATTCACAGAATATTCTCATCTTACGTCTGAATGTATTTATACATCTGACTTTAAATATTCATTAAGTTTTGATGGATAATGCAAACAAGGTTTAAAAAATATATTTTTGCAGGCACTTAGAAGGAAGTAGGTACAGTCACTATGAACTCGATATGCTAAACAGTTGTTTGACCTATGGTAACGTATTTGGCTCATCCCTTTTAATGAAAATGAATAAATAATTGTTCAACTTATCAATGAATCTTGAGTAGTTCTTCATATGTTGAAAAACACTAGAATAAATATGCAGCAGAACACTGAAACTTTTCTCGGAAGCGTTTCATAAACTACTCTTTACTCTTTCAAAGTTTGGTAACGTATCTGGCGTACCGTAAATGAATCTGTCGGTGACGTTACAGAGCAATTTCTACTGAATATTCTTCATTTGAACATAACTTTAATTTTTTATGGAAGCGTCATTCTATGCAGAATTATTTTATGAACACTTTGTTTTACATAACATTATTTGTCACCGTGGGTGCCCTGAATTATACGTAACGTATCTGCTAAATCTGAAAAGCAAAAAACTGGTATGCTGAATCTTAGCTTCGTCTTGTAAAATAAACGTTCAAAGTTGTTGAATAGAATATGAAAGTGGCTGGGTTTTATAGAATAGAACTTTGGAGTTTATGAGCACACAACGATTTGTTCGTAAAAACATTTACAATTTCTTTTCAGCATTTTGATTATGTGGTAACGTATCTGTCGGAAAACTTGGCATTAAGTTGTGAGACACTGACGCAGAAAGAAAAATCATGTGGAAGTGTTGATCTTTTTCACCTCTCTGTCCTTTTGGTGTAAGAATATAATCCTGAGGTCCAACAAAACGAAGCATGTAATGTGTAGGGATGAATTTTGACCAGATTTGATCCCCAGAAAGCACAAGACCAATGAGCAAAATTCGGTCACGTATCTGGGGTAACGTATCTGTGGTAACGTATATGGTCGATCATATTATTATGAGAGCGATATCTACCAAATATTTCTCACTTGTACTAAACTTTCATGTTGAATCGATGCGTAATTCCGAGGAGTAATGTATAATATACAATTTGTCTGACATTGCAATATCTGTCGCAGTGGGTGGCGTGAAAAGTATGTCACGTATCTGTCCAAATAAAAGTGTAGAAAACCGATATTTCAAACATTGTACCGTATTCTCAAAAAAGAGCTGTTGCACAAAAAATCTAAGTACTTGCAATGTATGAAGTATATCCTCAGGGTTTCATATACACAGGGTCATTGCATAGTCTTGTTATTTTCGCAATGCTGTAACACTAAAGAAACTGGTAACGTATCTGGCGGTGAATTTGGCGACAGGTTTCAAAAGGCTATAAAAAAAGAAGTCAATAAAAATTTTGGAACTTTTTGAGTATTGTGATTAGCACATATGATATGCTCATCGTCCGTGAAAATGATATTTGGAAAGTGTGTTTGTGGACGGAGAGGAGCAATAAAACATAATTCTGAAATAGCCGGCGACACTGCGTTTTGGGGGTCTTAACGAGGTTTAACAGCAAAATTTTATACAAAAAGGGAGACAACCGCATTTGATCGTGTTTACTTTTAACAAATAAAGTCCTCGTGATATATTATAAACATTTAAATAGTATCTAATAGGTTTCAGGGAACCGCAAACTGTCATGGAATGTCGGCGACTCCAAAATTCCGTATTTGAACGCTTTTACTGAGAATGGGCCATATACTATTTATATCGCGAGTCTGATTTTTCGCCAATCGGGACACCCCGACAATTTCCGACGAGTGGTTAAATTCGCGATTGTGGAGTATACTTGCAGTGCCGAAAGAAGAAATGTATAATGTATGCGTGCATGTCTCATTTATGTCAGAATGAGAGTTAATATTTTTGCGCATTTTTAAATTCACAAATAGCACCCCACCTGCAAAACCTAGCTCGCAAAATATTCAGTGTATACAGTACCTTTCAAAGCTTGTACAGGTAACTTGCCAAACTTTTTCATCAGCATTCTGTTATTCATCTAAGCTTGATGTACAATTGTAGTTGGAAATTCAGCAAGCTCACCCAGCCCACTTCATATTTTATTATTACCTTGGCCAAGGGAGGAGGTTCTGTTTTCATCATCAATTGGCATTTGTCAGTTGGTTGGTTCGTTTACAATACAAGTCTGTGTGCAAAATGAATATAAAAGTAGAGAACAGATTCGGATGAAACTTGCAGGAATGGTTGAGAATGGCACAAGGAACAGATTTTTTATTTTTTTTTAAATGGATTTTCAAGATTTTGGCAAGTAGGGTCGATGAACTTGGGAGTTCAAGCTGCACATTTTTGTAAGGGCATGCTCTAGTTTCTGCTAGGGCGAGGCAGGCTGCGCAGCTGGAAATTGATGATGTAAACAAAAGGTTTTTATAATTGAGTGATTTTCAACATGCATTATATATGGATGGAAATCACTATCTTTATGGAAGAACAAAATCAGTAGTGGAAATGAGCTCCTTGGCAGGGGTCTGAGCTCTCAGAGTGCTTCTCTAGTTAATTCATGATTTTATGTGCCAGTCTAGTAACTTCAACAAATTATTTTGTTACCCTGTCATTTTCATGTATCTCCATGATAAATGCATTGGTTATTAATTGATATCGATTGATACAGATTTTGATTTTTACCAAACTAACATTTAGATTATCAACCATTTTGAGACTTGAGGAACGGATGTTCTTGATAAATTGTTTATACTCAATTACTGTTTGTAAGGGCCCAAAGTGATTTTCATTCATGGTTTTATTCATTGGAATCGTAAAATACTCTTTTAAAAAACAGAACAAAACACTTCCAGTCCCTAGAATATTGCACTGCTGTTTACAAGGTTGGAAACCTTGTACTCACGGCAAACAAAAATATTTTTATGTGAGGAAAAATAGCAACAACAACAAACCAACAAATACCATACAGGACATGTACATGTAGGCTGTATGATACAGTGAGTGTACTTGTTGTGGCCTTTGACCATACATTTTCTCTGTCAGGTGATCTTTCACCCAATAATTCGGCATATAATGGGGAAGACTTTGTCTGGATGTTGACAGAAGTGGAGATAAGGTGAATCCAGGAACTTTGAATAGAATGGTCACAGAACCAGTATCCACAATCACACGCAGGAGTACTGTATACGCTATAATTTTCTCGTACATAAATTTTCGCGAATTGCCGATGTCACACATTTTCGCGAGTGGTTGAATTCGCGATTGGGGGACCAGAGAAAATATGAAGTGGCAAAGAAAGTGTGAATTTTCAACTTACTAGCAACGAATGCTACCACAGCGACTGGGCTGTGTATACTAGAGATTCTAGTAGTTAGACGTGGACATGCTATATGTACGTAAACAAGCTTAGCCAGTATGGTCTGTTCGGTAAGCCGTAAAATGATCGTATCATCAAGGCAAGGGATTCAGTTTCGAAGGTAATATTTTCGCGTGTTGTTAATTTCGCGAATAGCTCCTGACTCGCAAAATTCGCGAAAATAAAACCCATGCAAAATATATAGCGTATACAGTATCAGGTTTTGCATCCCGAGGCAAAAATTGCTGTTATTTGCCACTGTTCACACATGTTGTGAAGGACAAATTATTGTGAGAGTTTAAAGAATAACCAACACTGAACGAAGAGTGACCTCTTAATTGCATCTCTCTTTGTGACATTCACTCAAAACACACAGGGCAAATTATAAGTGATATATTAAAAAAAAAAAAAAAAATCTTGGGGAGTGGGTATACTATTATAGGCCATATTCAGGGCCAAATACACTGTACATACCCAAGAAACAATTGATACATGTTGCATACCATGAAGCCTGCTACCATTCAATGTATTATTGCCATGGAAATCTTTGTTTTTTTTAAAGAAATAATCAAGCACAGATATCTTCCCGTCATGTTGCAGATTGCAATACAAGTACGTGTAGTTGGCAATTTGTTTCTGTGCATGTGTGTGTCCATCACACAAGCAAATTAATGGTTTTCATGTTGTAGTGCAAAAAAAAATCATTATCCAAAACCTTAAAGTTTGGATGTGTGTGAGTGCCGCTGATATATGACACACCAGGCTAATCTAAGGGTGTAAGCTTTTTGACGAGAACGGCTTTTAGTATTTGTGTACTTGACATCGTTATCAGCAAGTGGGGGGGGGGGGAGGGAGATGAATGATGGCTTTTAGTGTTTGACATTGTGTGTGGCGCTCTAGATGTGGCTTTTATGTATTTGCACACTGTATCAGTCATCACTGCCACTTGGTCATTACATGTTATTTGCTCTTACCAAGGATTTATCAATAGCTCAGGAATTATTGCCCTTGTAGATAGCAAAGCTTTTTTTCTTATTTTTTTTTTCAACCTCAACTTCCTTGAAGCTGTCATGATTTTTTTTAAGCCACAGATTGTAAAGAGGGTTTGTTCGTTATGTGTACATAAGAAAGAAAGCCCTGTGGTATAGCTATACAGTGTTTGTATCCATAGTACATTCATGACAGCATAACCTTGGTTCCAGAAGTTTCCAAAGATGCCTTATTTTCTACTTTATTGTCATAAGGTATCAAACTCAAGATTATTACTGTTATGCAGCTCTGATATGATTATCGTCATCCATAACTATGACAGTGAGTGGCTAAAATGGGATATATTCAAGCACATACCAACGTGGGCTCACTTTTTCAAAGCAGCGCAATGCAATCTGGGAAGATTCTGATAAGTTGACATAACAATTAAGTGCCCTGAAGCCAGACTAGCCTACATTGGCAACGCATAATTAGCTGTACACAGATTTCTCTGGACGGCTTGATACCAGATTGAAGAGTACCAAATCTGTGTATTAAGTGATGCATGAATTCAGTGCTATGGTGGCCAAAACATAACAACCAACGTAGAAAGGAAGACTTACAATCAATAAGCGATAGCCAGATTGGATTAGCACGAGGTGTATTTGCAAAAGAAGAAGAAGGAGGAGAAGAAGAAGAAGAAAAGAAAAGAAAGAAAGAAAGAAAGAAAGAGAGAGAATATATATAAAGAGGCAGTATATAAACAGTAGTTATCCATGTTAAGAACTCATTAAAGTATTACTTCAGAATTGAATCTTAATGCTGAGTACAAATTGCACAGAACACTTATTTTTTATTTATTTTTTTTTTTTTAGTATGTGTGATGAAAATGCACCATTTATCCTGTTTCCTGCAAGTTGTTGTTGTCCTGTTGGGCCTTTAGGGCAGTTTCTATTTACTGTTGAATATTCATGTCAAGATTCCTATCTAAGTCTTGCCCATTACCCCGCCAGGTTTCCATAGGCTGTGAGGTGATATGGCTATGGCGCTGAAACACTTTGCCCTAAATGAGGGATGTGTTAAGAGAGAGATAGATAAATTTATGAGCAAATGAATGAATAGATAATGGTATTGTATGTATATACCGTATGTCCCCCTAAAAATAACAATGGGACCCTCCGCAATTGTAACTTTAAAAAATAATGGTGAATAAATCCAAATACAATTTCAGGGTGTGAAACTATAACTTATTACTTACATCTTACTGAAAACCCCATCCAATTTGCTTTACAGTGGTCAAAGAGAAATGAGGATTTTTTGTAGAGCATGTCAGGAATCCCTTCCCTCCAAGTTCTGTCCATTGTGTACACACATTATGCAATTCCAAGAGCATCCAAGTACAAAATTTGGCAGAATCAGACCCCTGACATGCTTTTACAAAGATCCATATTTCTCTGTGATGACTTAACCAAATTGAATAGGGTTTTCTGCAAAATATAGCTAAGATGTTATATTTTAAGACCCTGAAGTAGCATTCAGACAGTTTAATCATATAATTGGAAGTTTTCAATGCGAAAATCCGTTGTAATTTTTTTTTGGACGTACATGTACTGTATAATTTATATGCACTAAAGAGAGGAGGGGAGAATGTTCACTCGCATGAAGAATAATCAGTATGAAGTGGAAAGATTATGATGCAATTAGTTTTGGATCATGACAGCTGAGTGTCATATTAGAGCCATGTAATTTTAAAGGGATGCCCTGGTATAGTTTTGGTTGAGACAGGACTTCAAGTTTTGTGAGATAATAAGAAACCTCATATAAAATACTAAAGAGCATATGATTCTAAGAGGAATTCAAAGTTTATTTGATGAAAATTGGTTTTGAAATGGCTGAGATATCCAACACCAAAGAGGTCATATTAAAAGGTGGGACCCACCTTTTATTAGGAACACTTTGTTTCACTTTGTTTTTAGATATCTCAGCCACTTCAAAACCAATTTTCATCAAATAAACATTGAATTCCTCTTGAGATTGTATGCTCTTCTAATATTTCATAAGTGGTTATCTCCCTAAAAGTTAAAATCAGAATCCCCCATCTCGACCAAAACTACACTATCCCTTTAATTTGTCATGGTTAAAAATACACCGTAAAATTACATTTTGTTTGACTACACATAGATAAGATTAAAAAAAAGAAATAAAAAGAAATAGGAGATCAAGAGTCACAGGGTGTTGAAACAATCAACGTTCAGCTTCATGATAGCATTTAGCTCTGAGTGTAAACTGTAAATAGAGCCTTCTTTATCATCCAGAGCAAAGATCTGTCATCCAGAGCAAAGATTTATCATCTAGAGCAAAGATTTATCTTCCACTTAGAGTGGCCTTTTTGTGAGGTCAAGAGCAGGGGTTTGTGGGTGTGTGCATTTTATGGGCCTGGAGGTCACACGGCAGTATGTAGGAGTTTTTTTTTTTTTTTTTTATTTATATGTTTTATTTCGAAACAGTATGTACGTGTAGGAGTTGACATGAAGTGTAACTTACTTGAGATACAAGATTGTATCTCAAATCCCTGTGTAAAGTGTCAGCGAGCATCCATTTTTAGTGATGACAGTATACTGTAAATAAAGTGGATATTTTCATTGAGTAATTTTTCACACTATAGATAGGGTTCTGGACGATTTTCGAGTGTTTTGAATTCCACAGAATCAGGACATCAATTACAAGAACATAATATGGCTGGCAAAAATATTTGTAAAGCTTCTGGTTGTGTGAAATATGCATTATACATTTCCATACTGTGACAATTTCTACTTTTACGGTATACTGCATTTGTAGACAGACATAAGAAGTACAGTAGGTGACATACGAAGACATTGGGTTTTATTTGCCCCACCACATCCTACTAAATTTTCATATTTGTTAATTTTATGCATGATATGGGAGAGATTTGATGTTATTTTCATTCTTGGGAATTCAGTTTTGAGGTTGTTATAAAATTAGAATAGTGAAAAACTTTAACTTAATACAATAATAGCAGATTTTGAGAAGTAGATGAGACTAAGATGAGAGGTCCATCGGATGGTGGAGTATGAAAAAAAAGTTCTTGTTGTTGTTGGTGGTCTGTGTTCTTTGTGGTAGTGTCTCATCAGAGAAGGGGTTTTTTTGTAACCGCCGAACGAGTTCGAGCAGGGGACTATGAAACGGGCTCCGTACGTGTGTGTGTCCGTGTGTCCGTCTGTCCGTCCGTCCGTCCGTCTGTCTGTCTGTGCGTCCGTGTGTGATCAAAATGTTCAATTTGCTACTTCTCTGTCATTTATGAGCCAATTTTGATTCTGTTTGCTTTATATGATAGCACTACATGGGCGCTTTGAAATTTCTACACAGAATTTCAGTTGTGACCTTTGACCTTGACCTTTGACCTATATTGTACATTTTGCTTCAAAATGCTACTCCTTCGCCATTTCTAACCCGATTTCGATTCCGTTTGCTTTATGTGATGGCACTAGGTGAGGGCTTCAAAACTTCTACACAGAATTTTGACCTTTGACTTCTTTGACCTTTGACCTTGATTTTTGACCTACAACCAATATTGTACATTGGCTACAAAATGCTACTCCTTCGCCATTTCTAACCCGATTTCGATTC
This sequence comes from Diadema setosum, assembly GCF_964275005.1. Lineage (NCBI taxonomy): Eukaryota > Metazoa > Echinodermata > Echinoidea > Diadematoida > Diadematidae > Diadema > Diadema setosum. The sequence continues at coordinate 8,451,622 of NC_092703.1, read as the reverse complement.
CGTTTGCTTTATGTGATGGCACTAGGTGAGGGCTTCAAAACTTCTACACAGAATTTTGACCTTTGACTTCTTTGACCTTTGACCTTGATTTTTGACCTATATTGTACATTTTGCTACAAAATGCTACTCCTTCGCCATTTCTAACCCGATTTCGATTCCGTGTGCTTTATGTGATGTTACTAGGTGAGGGCTTCAAAACTTCTACACAGAATTTTGACCTTTGACTTCTTTGACCTTTGACCTTGATTTTTGACCTGCATTGTACATTTTGCTACAAAATGCTACTCCTTTGCCATTTCTAACCCAATTTCATTTCCGTTTGCTTTATGTGATGGCACTACAGTCTGTAGGTGAGGGCTTCAAAACTTCTACACAGAATTTTGACCCTGGACTTCTTTGACCTTTGACCTCGATTTTTGACCAATATTGTACATTGGCTACAAAATGCTCCTCCTTTGCCATTTCTATCAAAACCCGATTTCGATTCCGTTTGCTTTTTGTGATGGCACTAGGCGAGGGCTTCAAAACTTCTACACAGAATTTTGGCCTTTGACTTCTTTGACCTTTGACCTTGATTTTTGACCTATATTGTACATTGGCTACAAAATGCTACTCCTTCGCCATTTCTATCAAAACCCGATTTCGATTCCGTTTGCTTTTTGTGATGGCACTAGGCGAGGGCTTCAAAACTTCTACACAGAATTTTGACCTTTGACTTCTTTGACCTTTGACCATGACTTTTTACCGATATTGTACATTTTGCTACTAAATGCTACTTCCGGGCGGGGACATATTTTACGCACCGCGTAATTTCTACTTTTCCTTGTTGTTTTAGTTTTTGCCATTAATATGTTGTGCAGTACGTCAATATGGTCAGGGCAGGAGTAGTAATAAAAAGAAACTTTTTTTAGTTAAAAAAAAAATAAAAATGAATCTTTTTCAGCATCATAAAGTGTAATAAAATAAAAAAACTGTATTTCCAGAATTTGCCGGAAATATATATGGATTCAGTAAATGCAAAAAAGGTGAAATATCAGTAAAGCAAATCAGTTTATAGGTTTTAGGAAAATTACATATAGACCATGGGATGACATGGAAAAATCAGCCTAGTTTTTGAGTTTCGTAGTCCATATTTAGGCTCCACCTGAAAATGTGTCTTTCTGTGGTAATTTTGGGTGCTGAATCCAAATATCAATGTTGCCAAGTCAGCAACATGCACATTCTAATGATATTATAAGATGTTGAGAGGTTTTCAGTTTGTTGAAAGTTTTTGGGTGTAGTTTAGGTTTAAAGAGTCATGTGTCTCTGTCCATTGCTGTACTCCATGATCGTGAATTTAACCACTCATGAAATTGTCCAGAAATCCAGATTGGCAAAAGACGTATATATATATATATATATATATATATATATATATATATATATATATATATTGTACGCTTCTTGTATTTTCCTTACCTACCTAGTTTTTCTTTGTGACGTCCTATCTTGTGCGCTATTTGTCTATGTGCGCCTTTGTGCGCTATTTGTGTATGTGCGCATTTTGTTATGGACGCGCTACCATAACAGTGACGACGCATCTTTTATTTTGATCTGCTTCAAAATAAAGTGTCAAATGTATTGACTTGACAAAGCCCTATGGGCGAAAATTCGTCGAATTTACGTCTCCAACGGAGTTTATAATGACCTACTGTTGTGAATCTATACTATTTCAGGACTCCGAGCAGAAACTATTTATTGCTGTTATTCATATATATATATATATATATATATATATATATATATATATATATATATATATACAGATATAGATATATATATATATATATGTATATATATATATACAGATATATATATATATATATATATATATATATATATATATATATATATATATATACATATATAGATATATATATATATATATATATGGCGTATTGCGTACAGCATTAATTCAAATGGTTGGTGAACTGATGCTGTGTTATCACAAATGAAGCCCAAGGCTGATCTATGGTATCTCGATCTGAAACGGGTTGAGAAGCTCTCAGCAAAGTCATGTTACCACATGGCAGCAAAGATTAATCTATGTACCTTGCTTTTATTGTCTCTTTCTGTTCACTTTTCCTCCAGCGATAACTTGCCCTATGATGCGAGGCCATTGATGGATGTGGTCGGCTTGGCAATTGAGGATCTTCTCCCGCAACCGTATGCTGACGAGCTGAAGGGCATCTCCAAGACGTTGAATATAACGCTGGGCGAAATAACGGTGGTCAACATGCTTTATGAATTCTCAGCGTAAGTTTTTTTTCCATTTTGAATGAAAAACTGGAAATTTCACAAATTTATGTACAAACTGTATGGTAAGTTGTGAGGGAATGACATGCTCACTTTGCTATTTGCATATTCATATTGACTGTTCACGAACTGTTTCCCTCCAAAAAAGGGAAACTTCAAAATGTCGTAACTTCCTTATTTTTCATCCGATTTTGATTTACACTGATGAATTTGTAATATTTTACTCTTTCTTATCAGACTAACTTGCTGTATATTTGGACTTGTTGACAAGTACTGTGACTACTAGAATTGGTGGAAGACACAGGGATAGATAAGCCCATTTTGTTTTAAATAGGTGATGACACCAACCATATCGTGCCCATTTTCATGAAATCCTGCATTTTTGCAGTCATTGTGCATGTAGGTGTGTGCATGCATTTGTGCACTGTGTTTAGATGTGTGCATGAGTGTATATGTTTTGAGCTTTTCGTGTCTGTCACTAATGGACTTTGAGTGTATATTCTTGACAAGCAATATTTTGAGGAAAATTGTTCTTCTTCAAATGCATTTTGTTTGACAGCTTAATAAATTTCCCATAGTGTTCTTTGCCACCTAAAGAAAAATAAAAGAAACTTCAGGTTTACATTGCAACACCCAAGATCCATAATTACACAGGAATTCACATTTTGTTTGTATTAAATGTTTGTATATCAGTGCTACAAAATCTTCTTGCAGAAAGCTCTAAAATTTGTGTTCACCTGTTTTTTGTTTGTTTGTTTGTTTGTTTGGTTTTTTTTTTTGTAATCCAGGGGAAAGCACTATTAAAGCAAAAAAAGATAATTATTCAACAAAATGGCAATTTCCATGTGGTGTCCAAGGGTAGCAAAAACCATACCATATATGATATACGCCCTTCTTGACCAATGCATGCTTCTCTGGCTTATTACAGCAAGAGGACTCTTTTTACAAAGGTCCATAAGGACCTTATAGCATCCAATCCTTCTTTGCTGTTCTTCTTGAAGGGCCTGTACCAGCATCGTCGCCCAGGACAGCAATGGCACCATTTGGCACAGCAGAAATCTGGACTTTGAGATGACGGCACAGCTGAAGAATATTACAGCTATCCTGGATTTCAAGTCGAAGGGAAAGGTAACTTTCAGTTTTAAGTTACACTAATTTCTGGCAAATAAAGTGTTGAGAACTTCACAGGAAGGGTGCACATACATGACAGCAACCAAATGGTTTCTGAGAGGTCATCTTCATTTGAAGTGAAGCGCTTGTGATAAAAGACTGCCCACAGAGACAACAAAAGTGGAAGGGAAAAATCTCATCACATCTTCAAAAATTACATCTAAAAAGTAGGATGCAAGAAAAAGATGACTGTATTAAAAAAAAAAGACAAAATGGCAGAACAAACCATACTGTAAAAACAATGACATAAATTGTTTGCATGCATAGAACTTTCATGAATTTTGCAAGGAGCAAAGAGCAACTTGCGAAAATAAAATGCATGTGAAAATAAAATGCTACACAATGGGTATTGAATGCCAGTGGTAGTTCTTGAAAATTTCATGCCACAAAAGAGGACGTCCGCTCCAATTCGGGAAAGTTTCATGCCACAAATGTGTCCTGTTGGCACACACCATTCATTCTTTCATTCATTCATTCATCCATCCATCCATCCATCCATCCATTCATTCATTCATTCATTCATTCATTCATTCATTCATTCATTCATTCATTCATTCATTCATTCATTCATTCATTCATTCATTCATTCATTCATTCATTCATTCATTCATATTTTTAGCAATCCATGCCTGGTTGATATAGTTTGCTGACTTTTGTTGGTCACTCTTGGGAAACAACAAGGGATCACTGCCCTGGTGTCCATTTTCTTGGTGTGTGCAAGGAGGTTTACCTCCTTGGTGTGTGTGTGTGTGTGTGTACGTGTTATGGACGTGTTAGTCACCTGGTTTGCACTGTAAGTTGCTCTTTCAAGGAAGTCAAGCCAGATCTGTTATGCTGGGCCTGAGTTTTGAATCTCTCGCACCCAGGGTCCCCACTTTGTGTCTCATCCAAGGGACTAAAAGCTTTGTCTCAAGCTGGAGAGGATGGCTTGATTATGCACAACATTGCTTTAATAGCTAGACTTGCTGGGACTCATACCAAAGCCTCTTGAGTATTATCATCATTATTAATGACTAACTATTGTGTTTTTCAAGAGAACAAACTTCAGTATTCAATATTGGTCAGAAAGTTTTGTAAGTTGAATAGACTCATGTGATACCATCTGTATTAAAAGTGAGAGTATCATTCAGAGAATAAATATCTTGTGCATGCAACTTGACACTAATCAGTCCAGTGGTAACAATGCTCTTAATTATCAAGGAGGAGTTATGAACATATTGTTTCTATATTAAGGAGATCTTTTTTGTTTTCAACAATGTAGATCATAGTCTGAAATACTTCCTGCAATCATTCTTAGGGCTGAATGAAACTGTTTCAGAACCATCTTACCTGCATTGAAGTGCTAGTCTCATTCTGATAATAATAATAATAATTAATAATGACTTTAAACTATGCTTATATAGCACATAACACATGGTGCATATGTCCCTATTTTTTACAAAGATTGAAAAAATATACAAAAACATACAAATTCCACTAACAATAATGGTACCAAGCTTCATGTTTGTTTACACTGTGAAAACTGCACTTTCAAAGCAGACTTGAATCTATTGATATTGGAAATTTGTCTAAAATTGAGAAAATTTGTCTTAAAACAAAACAAAAGTGAAACAATGTCCAGAGTTGTGTAGAGATGATCTCTTCTTTAAAGTAGCTGTTGCTATAAAGAGAATTTACACCAAGATCTTTACCTGGAAGGTCTGTCAAAATACAATTCAGGTGCTCTCATATTGGAATATAATTTACCATGGCAACAGATACCACAGTAATTTGTTGTCACCGTGCTCATTAGTGCGGTATTTCAGTTAGTATCATTCTCATTCACAAAATACTTTGATATTTCTTGGGCAAAAGTATGACTCTTTGCAAGGCACAACATTGCGCATTTAGTGTACATGTACCTCCAATGTTGAGTAGACAGGAAAGCATGTCAGATCATGTGAGAAATGCCGTACACGCCATATATTTAGTGAGTCTAGATTTTCACAAATCAGGACTTCCCTAAGATTTCATGAGTGGTTGAATTTGCGATCGTGGAGCAATAGTACTGAACGGAGAAATGTACAGTGTATGTGTGCACGTCACATTCATATCGGGATCAGAGTCATATTTTTGCATGTCTTTAAATTCGTGAATAGCACACCTGACTTGCGAAAATAAAAACTTCACGAAATATTCGGTGTAGTACACCATTGCTAGGAAGCTGGTATTTCATGACAGGAGCATTCACATATAACTGATGTATACATATTTCACATGAACTGTGAATTACAATCCTTTATTAAGACCATGGCATTTTGTGAGGAATATGTACTCACATTACAAAATACTGCACAAAACTTAGAAATGCTACTTTCACCATACGTACGAATGGTGTGATTATGTGAGCCTTTAAAGAGGTGTCACAATTTTAGACCTTATTATAATGCTTTCCTCTCTCCAAGGATCATATCTTTCCCGCTGGGTTACAGAATTACATCACGATGAAATCACATGCATCGTATTAGTGTTACCAATGATGAGCAGACAAATATTGAGAAATGATTTACCCCACTAACGTTTCCTGCTTGCAGCTAGTGGTTGTATGATTTCTGAAGTGACTTGACGGTTTCTTTTTGAAGAGAGACCATATGATTACTGACAGACGAGGACCACTAACAGTAACAAGCTTGAAATCTTCTCCAGGAGGGTTAGTCAATATATGACAGGGTGATTGTAGTTGTGGTTTTGTAGAGATGAGCTAAACTGATTTTGAAAGTCTTCATTGATGCAAAGTGAATCTGGGCTAGCCTCATATCCAGCCTCTGTAGGCAATTTTTCTTCACCCATATGGCTTATTGTCAATAACATTTATCATGTGCATCAATGTTTTCAATCACATACATTTCCTGTTGCAATAATCACAGTTGTGTGTGCAAATGCTGCAGCCAGCTTTGCATTGGTCCTTATACATAAAGCCCTGTGTCTACTCTAGTTTTGTGAATAATTGTTTTGCTTCATCGGAGTTCTGAAACACCACAAAATCGTCTGTTGAGAATGAGAAGGGCGTTAAGTGGTCCTGAACACTATGGCCCGAATTCACGAAGGTGGTCTAAATTTAAACCATGGTTTATGTAAATTTCTTCTGCGTAGATATGATTGACAGATTGCGTACGCTAACAGGCATCCAGTAAAAAAACGTGCATTTATGCGCGCATGTATTGGTACGCCTATTTAACGCTTATTTTAGACCATGGTCTAAATTTGTACCATGGTCTAAGTTTAAACCACCTTCGTGAATTTGGGCCTATGGGTTTAGTGGCAACTTAACGCCCTTATCATTCTCAACTGATGAAATGTAAACAGCCTGTCAGGGGCTAAGAGTAGTACTATCGGGAATCTGTTAAAACCATGTGATGTAAACAAATGCAATTTAATAAAAACTATCCAGCAATTGGTACCAAAGTTCGTTGACCACTTTGCACTCAGACATTGAGTGCATTTATATCATTTCAGAGCATGTGATGTGCTTTGTTTTGTTATTCTTGGAAGGGGGGAGGAGGTTGGGACAAGAAACTGTTATCCTGTGGAAGTTGGGTTAATTTTAGATGATAGGTACTGTGCCAGAATGATAGGAGATATAGCTACAAAGAAAGGTGGTGATGTAATCAGTTTCAATTTCAATTTATACCTTTTATCTTCTCAAGTGGCCAGCATATCGTGTCAAGAACAATAGATAAGAGGGGTCACATGAGGTGGTTTGATCATGTGATTATCTTACCTGATATTGGGTGTAGTTCATACCCTAACAAATGAACAAGTTATCCTGTGCCAGATCTAACTTACAATTGTAAGTACTCTTCACACAAACAAATAAACAATTATGTGACTGAAATCGTTGGAACTGTATTGTTGGTTTAAATATCAGATCTATCTAAAATCAAGCAGAATTTCTGGCATTTATGACCCAATTCCTAGAGCTTTTACTGATGTCTCTTGCCACCATGTCCTACAACTCAGGGCCAAGCAAAAGTACTAAAACATTGAGCACCCAGGAAATAATGGTTGCTATAGGGTGTAACTAAATACTGTATCACCACCAGTGTTCGAGCACACAATCTGGCTCTTTACCCTTTAAAACCCCACTGAACAATCTGCAGCTGCCCCTCTTGAAAAAGCACTGAATCTGCAATGGGGCGCTGCGTGTGGCATAGTGGATAAGACTACGGACTTCCAATCGGAGAACGGGGGTTCAATTCCCACCCAGTGCTTATGTCCTTCGAATATATCATGTTTTACAGACAGCAGTACATGATCACTTTCTCTAGAGCTAGATGCAAAATGGCATGCACCTTTCTTACAGCTGTATTCTGTGAGTCAAGGTGGGCATTGCAAGGAATCTTTAAAGTGGTTAGAGGGTGAAATACATAAAGCACATTCTTGAAAGCAAAGTAGTGTGTTTATGCATTTTTGCTGCATGTTTTTATCCACCTAGCTACTGATTTGTTTGCGAAAAAAATACCAAGGCACCCTGTGGAAAATAGAACAGATGGTGTTGTCATCCTCAGAGTATACATGCTGTAAACAATTTACAATGAATTATAGTCTTAAGGACCATATTTATGGAGTATGCTCAATGGCAGAAGGGCAACATGTGCCCTTGACTCAGTGTATTATTGACCTCTGTGTACCATGCTGGAGAAATTCATGAAGAAAAAAAAAAAAAGGTAAAGAGATTGTGAGCATGACTTTTTGTTTGGGTGAAAATTCATCAAAGCTTTCTTCTTTGTATTTCATCCTTTGTTGAAAAGCTGTCAAGGCCATTTTATGGGGGGGGGGGATATTTACGAGCAATTAAACACAACTTTTAGCATAATTTATTGGTTGCTTTAGATCGTTTCACTTCTTTTTGTTTTTTCTTTTTGTTTTTTCCCTTATGGCAAAAGGACAAAACAAAACAAAAGAAAACCCCTAACCAGAGTTAATTATAATCTCTAGAGGCAAAACATGTTAGGAAGAAACACAAGCCCAAACTTACTTGTTATTATAGGCAAAATAGATTCAGAGAGCAATTAAGCACAACTTTCAGCATAATTTATTGGTTGCTTTGATTGTTTCACTTCTTTTGTTTTTTCTAATGGCAAAAAGACAAAATAAAATAAAACAAAACAAAACAAAACAAAACAAAACAAAACAAAACAAAACAAAACAAAACAAAACATAACAAAACAAAACATAACAAAACATAACAAAACAAAACAAAGCAAAACCCCCAAACCAGAGTTTAATTATAGCCTCTAGAGGCAAAACATGTTACGAAGAACTACAAGCCCAAACTTAATTCTTAGTGTACATACATGTAGATGCAAAATAGATTCATAAGATCACATCCATGCTACAATGGTATATCTCCAGACCAGTGTTGAAGAAAGAGAACATTACTATACCTGTGCCACTTATAGGGATGTTATATTTTTGGTTGAGACCTAATGTCATGTTTCTAACATTTTTGGTGAGATAATGAGAAACCTCTTATGAAACATGAAAGAGCATGTAATTCTATGAGGAATTCAACATTTATTTGATGAAAATTGGTTTTGAAATGGCTGAGATATCCAAAAAAGAGCTAAAAAGAGCAAAAAAGAGCTATTCTAATAAAGTGTGGGACCCACACTTTATTACGACTGCTTTGTTTTACTTTGTTTTTGGATGTTTCAGTCATTCCAAACCCAATTTTTATCAAATAAACTTTGAATTCCTCTTAAAATGGTATGCTTTGTACTATATCATAAGTGTTTTCTTGGTATCTCGCAAAAAGTTAAAAGCCTAATTCTCATCTCCACCAATACTGTACCATCCCTTTAAATGTGCAGTTGTGTGTTTTTTTTTTGTTTTTTTTTTTGCACAATTGATTTTTGTTTCCTTCATCCTGCCTTTATTGTCTTCCTCTTTCTCTTTTTTTTTCATATATTTTATTTTCTTCACATTGCAAAAGTGATACCATAAATGTTTATCAGGCTCATATTTACACTAAAAGTTTTTGAGTCTCTGAAGCATTTGCCTCCAGAGTATTTAATGTCAGATTTTTGTTTATCATGAACTATTTGTCCAGATGTTCTGATAACAATATTGAGCTTGAAAGTTTGTACACTTGTACAAAAAAAAATGTTTATGAACGATGCTATGATTAGGCGTTTTCACATCAGCCCGATGTTTCCAAATAGCGCGCTATTTTCTGACTTGGGAAATTAACCCGAACACGAAATAGCGCGCTATTTGATAATGTGAACACAAATTAGCGTGCTAATTGCATCGCACTCTGATCGAGAAAATTTCTCGAGTCCAACTCGGGAAATTTCTGAAATAGCGGGATAGTAGCGCGCTATTTGATAATGTGAAAACGACTCGAGGAATTAGCGCGATGCATCCCATCATGCCTAGAGTGTGTGACCCGATCGATCGAGGCAAACTACACACAAATCATGAGAAATTTTTGAGAGGGCACACACATTACTGATACTGTTTGCACATACTCAGCTGTCGAATTAGCTCGAAAAAAATTCGGGCTAATTCTCTTCGGGCTGATGTGAATAAGAAATGAAATAGCGCTCTAATTGGCAATCGCGAAAAAATATCCCGAGCTTGGATTTTTATCAGGCTGATGTGAAAACGCCTAATGATTATGTCTTACAGGACTACTCTGTCAAAAAAAGTATAAGCAGGTTGCAAGTGATAATGATTGGGTTAAAATGATTTTCAAAAAGTATGTTTAAATTTCTCAGTTCTGTACAGATCTTATTAAATGTGTGTGTGTTTGTGGTTTTTTTTCTGTAGGAAAAAAAAAATTTGTTCATAATTGTCTAATTTGCTTTAATTCATGCTCATAGTATGATTTACGATAGTGCAGTTGTATAATTTCTACATGTAGGATGATTTCAAGAGCCTTCTAAGCTCCAAATATATGACCTCTCTTCAAATGAAAGCCTTTCAAACAAAGTATTGATGAACACCTGCTCACTGTGGTATTTCCCACAGACAGTTCATGTTTTAATAGTTGTCATGGTTTTGTTGAAGAAAACTTTCACTTTCTGTCAATGATCATGTGTCAATCATCATTGCTCTCATGAATCTGATATCACTCAATTATGAAATGTAACACTCATCATATAGTGCACACGTTATTCGGAAATGAAAATTGATTCTGAGTTTCTCTCAAAAGTACATTTCCATACAGTGTTCAAGTTGACTGCAACCCTTAATGTGGTATTTTTGCCAATTGGCATAAGATGTCTGGAAAGTAATTGTCCACAAATAATTCAAAGATCAACTAACTCCCCAGATTACTATCATGTCATTATGACCTGCCCCCTAGACTGAGGCACAGTACCATATCCCACCTGAGTGGTCTTGCTAACTTTTATTAAAAGATTAAAAAAATGAATTTGGAAATCATGTCAGAGATAAAAACAGCAGAGTGGAAATTTGCTATGTCAAATTACACCCCCCCCCCAAAAAAAAAAAACACACAAAAAACAAACAAACAAACAAACAAAACCAAAACCAAACAAAAAAACCTAACAACAAGAAATACCCAACAGACCCAACAAACGCACATCAGACTTTAGAAGGAAATAGGTAACATGTCGTCAGTACAGTAGTAACATAGGTGAAAATTCAGAGATAAGATGTTGGTGAAAATGTCATTTTCACTTCTTTCTGTTTAACATGGATCCTGTGGGTCAGAGAACCCATGCTAAAAACACAAGTGAAAATGAAAAGAAAATATGATGGTTGTATTTTGTCATGTGATAGGCTTGAGGGTGGGATCAAGGAGGGAGAGTGTAAGTACTAATAGCTGCTTTGCCTTGGCGGTCTGAACATAATCACGTTGCCAGAATTAAGAAAAAAAAAAATATGAGGGTATGACCATGCATGCGTATAACGTCCAGAGATCCTAGATGTTTGCTGTCACTGAGTTTCAAGCACAGACCCAACGTGTGAATCGGGCACTTGGTGTACTGTATAAGCTGTTATTTTTGTGAGGGTTTAATTTTCGCTAATTTCACGAATCTCAGTTGGACCGCGAATTTAGCAACACGCGAAAATGTTACCATATGCTAAGGTAGTAGTGCGCTTATGTAGGCTTCTGTGTCAATTCGCGAAAATAATGTCTCGCGAAAATGTCTGTGACCTCCTCATTCGCGAAAATATCTGTATGCGAAAATAACAGCGTATACAGTAAAAACATGCATTCGTTTTTCCCCAGCACTTCCTCCTGTGGAGACACGCCAGACATTTCTTCTAGAACAGTCTCAGCACAAATCGAAAAGGTGGATGCGAGAATGTTTAGTTCATCCACGTGCTTTAAACATGCTTAGAGTTTAATTTGGAGTGTTCACACACTGAAAGGTACGATACTGTGTTTCAGCCTTGAGAGTTTAATGGATATTTAATCGTTGACATTAACAGGGAAGGTCAATGAGAATTTTGTTTTAAAGTTGAGTGGACATGATATCCCTCTAGATCCTAAAGTGCTATTAGGTGTAGTTTTTATGTCTCTTAACTTTCAAATGATCCTTAAATTACCTCGGAAGCTTTGTAGCCTGTGGCGAAGACCTCATTTGACATCAGTTGATCCCCCCAAAAAAGTCATTAAATCAGTTTGAATGTGAACATATCGGCCTCGGAAGTAATATTCTCAGTTATGCTTATGGTGTTTGCTTCTTTCTTATATTATGTGAGATATTTATACGATTTGAATCCCAATAGTGCAGTGAAATATAGATGTTCTTTAATATAAACAGTGTTTTCTTATACGCAGCGGCCCACAAGGGTACATTCGAAAACCACAAATAGTGCCCGTCATACACCACACGAATGCGCATTAAACCATTTACAGTCGAGATTTTTCGGCTGTGTGTGTAATAGCATAGACAGGGCTCAACACTAACTTTTTTGTTTGGTGGCCCGATGGGGCCACCAAAATCCTCAATTTCAAATTTTTGGTGGCCCGAGAGAAAAATTTGGTGGCCCCGAAAAAAAAAAACAATAAAAAAAACATTAAAAGTCCTGGTTTTTTTTAATGAGTCAAATATCTAAGTTTTATCCAGTCATAGTAAGAATTGGAAGTTGGACATACATCTACTCATAAATAAACCTCAACAAACTCGCAACACTCACTCTCAGGCGCTCATTCAGTCCTTTTCATCCATCCTTTAAACAAATATAACTGCTAATTTCCGGCGCAAAAAGTTACGAATTAATTGACGTACTTTTCAAAACATTTTGGTGGCCCGAGGCGGCCCACCAAATTTGCCCTTTTGTGAAATTTGGTGGCCCGACTTTCAATTTTGGTGGCCCTGGGCCACCGGGCCACCGTTAGTGTCGAGCCCTGGCATAGAGATCAGTGATAAAGCTGTCCGCAATTCGTTGCAGGGATTCTCAAATATATCCAAGCTGGGCCAGCTTTCCCGCTCCATGGTATCCCCATGCTACTGGGGGTTTAACCCTATTCCCACCGTGGAGGGGGGGGGGGGGGGGGGGGGGGAGCATTTTGGCCCCCCCCCCCTCGACATTTCGCGTGATTATTCTGCAACGCGTGATGCTCTCGCCGCGACATTTTATGACTTTTTTCTTTCAAGTATCGCGCAACTTTTGAGACCAAATTTGTTGCTCCCGGGCATACCGTTTTGAAGCCCAATTTTGTCGACCCAAAAATTGCTCAAAAACATGATTTTGTGTACAAACCAATGCAAATTGTGTTTTTGCAATTAATCCATATAAAAATAAATGTTTTTACTTTCAATGTCTGATAATGATTTATTTTAGCCTGATTATACTTTAAAAAGTTTCTGCGACAAATTTTGACAAAAAAAACCCCATCAAAAACAAAAATTAAAAAACAAAGAAATACATAAGAAATTCAATAAACAATAAAATACATTAGAAATAATATAAGAAGTCTTGGAGTTTATTTTTTGATTTATAGGCAAAAATTTATTTTTGCATAAATTATTATAAATTGATTAATATAAAATACATACATTGAAATTTGAAAAATATAACTATACAGTCTTGTAGATTACATTGGCCTCTACCTTTGTGCAAATTTTCGAGAGGATTGCGTGATCCACAACCGAGATCTGAAGGGGGGCGCCAAAAAGCCCCCCCCCCCCCCCATGGTTTCAAGGTCCCTCAAAAAAAAACCAGTGGGATTAGGGTAAAGCCTTTGGCTCCTGAAATGCCTATGGCCACCCTTGCACGCATGTGCATTATGTGTGTGAATACGCATGTGTCTTTTAGTTAGCAAATGTTTGGGATGTGATGTGTTAAAGTTTATTGTTTCTCTGCCTCATTCCTATTAACCCATTGAGGACGGGCTGATTTTGGTGCGACACGCATTTCCCATACACACTTTCCCGAGTATACATTGGACCTATCCTCAGTGGTTTATTAAAATGTGCATGATATACTCTACTCTCCAATTCTATCTCTGTGTGCCTATTAAAAAGCTTAGATGCAAAATTGTGTAATGGTATGTAATCCCTGCTTTTCTTAAAGGAGACGTTGGCACCATTCCATGTACATTGTATTATAAAGCACACCATATCAAAGAGTTTATGTTTTGCTAGCTTTGCTGCCTGATTAGATAGACTACTTGGCATGCTACTGTGAATTATGTCAAATGTTCGCATGCAATTTAATTTCACGAATTTCGCGAGAGCCAAGATTCATGAAATTAAAATGCATGTGAAAGTTTTTGTCTACACAATATGCAATGAATGCCAGTGGCAATTCAAAAATTTCATGAGCACTGCAAAAAAAAAAAGCCGTTGGCTCCAATTCCGAAAATTTAATGCCTCGAAAATATCTTGCCTTACAGTATATTATTCTCCATCAACACAGACATCCCCAAGACTAGCTTACAATGAATAAAGGGATGTTTTCCCGTGAAACTGGATGGTACAAGACAATTCCTGGTAGTTCTTGTACATGAAAGGATTGTTACAATTGTTATACCTTCCTATAGAGATTGACTACCCTTTCTGGCCAAGGACATGGGGAAGTTAACATAATGCCCCGGCCCATAGCTGAGCTATTTACATGCAGCAATGAGTCCATTGTGCTCTTGAAGTCCTACATTTCAGTGGATTCATCTCTGCTGAAAAGCTGCACTTTATCCATGTCATTGAGTCGCCTTTGTACTCTACAATGTATACAACGAACATGCCGATATGTATCGCATTCATGTTTCAGATTACAGACTCTTTGTTTTCGATCTGAATATTTGTATCGGAAATGCTTTAATGAATGAATAAAGGAATAAACTGTTTTGATAAATGTAACGCTGAAAACTTTACAGTGGTTCCTCTTTTTCTTTTTGGCAGACTGTGTATACTACCACCAACTTCGTTGGCCAGGTTGGAGTGTTTACGGGAATGAAGCCCAACAAATTCACCATAAGCCTGAACGAAAGGGGTAACTCTGCTTGTTACAGTTTTTACCAGTGATCGGTAAACTGTAGTCTGTACACAGAGCATGTATAACAGTCCGTTGAATGCATATTTATGTAAGCATGTTTATCTCGTTGCTGTCATTTCGGAAAGCACTGATGAGATGTGACCTTATGGCGCTCTGCCAGAGATGGGAAAGACTTTTTTTCGTGAACAATATTTTTGATAAGTATACTACACATTGTGGCTGGGAATACATGTATATTATGGTTCTCATGAGTGACAACTCAATTAATATTACTTGATAATGTTTGACAAAAGAAGAAGAGAATTCACACTTATGAATCCATCTGTAATTAATCTTCTTTCATTTCATGCCGACCCCTCCTCCTCCCCCCCCCCCCGTGAATATTTAAGAGAATTATCTACATCTATGTTCCCATCTAATGCTGATGAACCATCAATCGGAGGGCCTACCAAAGTACTGTATATGACATTTAGTTAGCGATTCTAATTTTTTGCAAATTAGGACTTCCCGCCAATGTCGCAAGTGGTACGCGATTGTGGAGTACCATTCCGAACAGAGAAATGTATGCATCCACGTCACATTCATGTCGCTAATATTTTCTCTTGCTTTAAAGTTCCTGAAACCCACCTGACTTGTGCAATCGGCAAAAATGAAAACCTCATGAAATATTTGGTGTATACAGTATTTTTAACGTAGAATTGGCATTGAGATGGCTGGAATACTTGGATTTCAAAGCGTTGATATGACACCGTAGCCTGGGAAAAAAGTGGGAAGCTGTAAGTTTTAAAAGGAGAACCACAAGAGAAGGAAAAGGAGGAGGAAGAAGGAGAGAATTCTGAAGGGATGGAGAGATAGAAAAATAAACAAGAAGGAAAGAAAAGGAAGAAAATGAAGAAGTAAAAGGAAGCTAAATGGATGAAAAGAAAAAAAAAAAGGAAGAAGGGGATGATAAGAAGGAAGAAAAGGGGAAAGAAGAAAACCAGAAAGAATAGAAAATGAAAATAAAGAAGATGGAGTTAAGCGGGGTTGCAGGAGGAAGATGAGGAAAAGAAGGAAGGCAAGATATGAAAATGGATAATAATTGGAAGGATAAGAGGATAGGCACCAGGGATAGATGAGAGATGGATGTATGTCATAACCTGAGAAAAAAAAAATTAAACTTTGAAGAGCTTTGTTTCTCTCTTCTGCATAATCTAGGGAACATTAAAGGGATGGTACAGTATTGGTGGAGATGAGAATTGGGTTTTTAACTTTTTGCGAGATACCAAGAAAATACTTATGAAATAGTACAGAGCATACCATTTTAAGAGGAATTCAAAGTTTATTTGATGAAAATCAGGTTTGGAATGACTGAGACATCCAAAAACAAAGTAAAACAAAGTGATTATAATAAAGTGTGGGTCCCACACTTATTAGAATTGCAATGTTTTGGATATCTCAGCCATTTCAAACCCAATTTTCCTTAAATAAACGTTGAATTCCTCATGGAATTACATACTCTTTCATATTTCATAAGAGGTTTCTCATTATCTCACCAAATAAATGTTGGAAACCTGAAATTAGGTCTCAACCAAAACTATACGATCCCTTTAATAGTTGAAACTGAAACTTGTAATAATGGTGATAATGATGAATGATGTGTTGATTATGATAATAATTGATGATTGATAATAATTAATGATGTGTATGAATGAATGGTATTAATTGAGAAATGTTCTCCTTTTGTGTTGCAGACAAAGGGAGCATTGCAGCCAACATGGTGGAGCTTCTCAAAGCCTTGCTCTTGAAGAAAGTGAAGTTCACCTCGCTCATTGCAAGAGACGTGAGTTCCCTTCCATCCGCCGCTGGTATCCATGTATTCTAGAGGTATTCATTTGACTTGATAGTATGAATGAACACACTTCCCTCATGAGCTACGGTGGATGTTGCTTCAGGCGAAAACTGTAAAGTTTGTCAGGCTGTTTGCCAGAAATGCAAGACTCCAGTTCAGCAGGATTATCTCTGAAGACCCTCGTTCACACCGGCCGCTTATTTTCTATTTCTAAAGGGATGGGGGTAGGATATGGGCATTTAAAAGTGTTTCAGAAAATGGCACTGCACTTTTTGATTATTTTTTCACTATTCTGTCAGAGCTTGTTAAAGAACGGGTGTGCAGATGAGGATGTGACAAAAGACAAAACCAGCAAAATCAAGCACAAAACAAGTAGAATAACATTTGTACCCCTCACATGATCCAACTGAAGTGTGCATGAGGCATTTCTGATTTTTCTTTCCTTTTTGTCGTCGTTGTTTCTTCTTTCAATGACGAGGATATTTGTTTGATTGCATAACATTTGTTTTGTTTCATGTCATTCATAACTCTTCTGTTTACAGACAAGTTTGCAAGCGCTTTGTTTTGTTTTTAATGTCGTGATGTTTGTTCGCTGGGATCCAAACTAAATTGTGTTTTTTTCCCACAACCAGGATATGCGTAGAATTTGGGTCAAGTAGGCCTTGCGTGAGCCCTTCATGTTTTCAGGGTTAGGTTTTTTTTTTGGGGGGGGGGGCGGGGATGAGGGCTTGTGTTTATAAAAAGGCACCCAATAGTTTGTAGATGACATGTTTTTCATGCAGAAAAAAAGAAAATGAATTGATTATTCTACTGGAGCTCAAGAGGAATTGTCAGGGTATGTTTATTCTATTTATTTATTTAAAAAAAAAAAGAACTTATGTTGGTATCTCATTGGGCTTGAAGACTAGAGGGGGATGTGGTGGCAACTCGAGTCTCGCTGGTTGTGGATATATTTCAGCGACGTGATTAATTTTGTACCTGATGTCTCTCCCACAACCTCTGGAGCTGGGAATTGGCATATACTTGAAAGACTTTTTCTTCCATTAAAGTGCAGGCTTCATAATTGAAGATAAATACACCTTTTTTTGTACATGCCCATACAAGTTGCCATTTGATGCTCTTTTTCTATATTTCCTCAATTAACCCTAATGAATTGACCTTAAAAGTATTTCGATTCTCCCTTCATGAAATTTTATAATTTAGAAGAACATTTGACCCACTTATGGTTTCTTTGTTAACCCGTTTAGGATGAGTCCCGAGTATACTCAGGCGAGTGTCTATGGGAAATGTGTGTTGTAGCAAAATCAGCCCATCCAGAATGATGCCAATTTCCCCCAAATCAATGTCTGATCAAAACTGATTCAGATAGGGTCATGAATAAAAAACAGTAGAGAAAGGTAAGCTATGTGCATAAAAGGATTTTCTTTTGTGCTCTCATGTATTACTCTTTTGTTTTTAACAGAACAGAAATATAGATCACATGTGATGAATATAAAGGCACTAGATTTGATAGCAATCAGTCTGTGGGACACTATCCTATTTCTGGGACTTTATGTAATTCTCATGGTAATGACCTTCACAAGCTATGGAATCTTCAATTGAAAGCAATTCAATTTATGTAATTTGCTCTGTTGCTGTCTTTTTGCCTTGGTAGACATTGCTGAACGCTGAAAGCTATGAGGAAGCCTTTCGCAGACTGGTGTACGAGGAAGAGGTGGCTCCTGTCTACATCATCCTAGGAGGGGTAAACCCTGGTGAGGGTGCGGTCATAACCAGGGAGCGCACCGCACCCCTGGACGTCTGGGAGATAGACGTGGCCGATGGCAGGTAATGATAGTACTGTGTCTTTCTTTAACACTGAAACATGATGGTGTGGGATATCAAAAGGTAACTCCAAAGGAACTGATCATGCTCCAGAAGGAGTGGATGTATCATTGATTTAAAGGTCAAAGTTCAGAATATGAAGATGTATGATGTCTAAAGGTAACTCCAAAGAAACTGTTGATGCTCAGAAGGAGTCAATATATCATTGATTTAAAGGTCAAAGTTCAAAATGGCTGCCATTATTTGCTTATTTAAACTTGAATGGAATGTGTAGGATATCGAAGGTAAATCCACCAAAAAAAAAAAAAAAAAAAAAAATTGCATGTTCCAGAAAGTGTTCATACTGTATGTCATGGGATCAAGTGTCAAAGTTCAGGTTTTGCTACCATTATTTTA
The DNA here is from genome assembly GCF_964275005.1 of Diadema setosum. Taxonomy (NCBI): domain Eukaryota; kingdom Metazoa; phylum Echinodermata; class Echinoidea; order Diadematoida; family Diadematidae; genus Diadema; species Diadema setosum. The sequence goes on along the minus strand of NC_092703.1, from coordinate 8,432,646 downwards.
GCATACGGAATCTCTCTGTTATGTCACCACCTTCCCGAATATTGCATGTGCCATGCAGATTCTTTAGGGAGCTCTTGTATGAGAAAATGTTTATGATTTGCTATGCTTTAGGAATATAAGCATATTGTTTTTGTTTTGTTGTGATTGTGTGTTTCTATACTTCAGTGAAAGCTGCGGGGTTAATTGATAATGGCATATGGCTACATTGGAAAATGTATTTTATGCAATGTGAAAGTTATGTGATGTTTGCTCATATTACTATTTCTGTTAGAAGCCTGTTATTTCTGATTGAACAGACATTAAAACTTTTATTAAAAACACAAGTAAACAAACATTTCATTCTCAGCTGAGTCAGGAGTGAATAAATTTCTGTCGGCAGGTGTTTCAAATAGTGTTCATCTCAGAGAATCCCATTCTCTCTTTTTTTCCCTACTTTTTGCGTCATTTTTTGTCCCTAGGTGGTTCCTTCTGGAGACAAATTATGACCACTGGGTTCCACCACCGGCTAGTGATGACCGCAGGTAAAAATTGATTTAAAAAATAATAGAGAAATCGTTAATCCTGTTTGAGCCACAGTGCTCGTCAAAAGAGAGGTAAAGCGATTCATTAAGATTTGATAGTCGACATGGTTCTTCATTAAATATTTACAACTGTGTAGCATCAACCATCAAGTTATAAAGTTAACCATTAAGTCATGAACTTGCTTCACATTGTTAAACTATGTTTGTTTGATGTTGTTGTCTTGGTCAGTGGCATCAATTAGTTGTGGCTATATCTTGCAACCCTCTGGCAAGCCTGAGTTGTTCCAGTTAGCCCATTGGATCAAGAGTTCTCAAATTTAGAATGCAGAGGTGTCTTTGAAAGGCCAGCAGATATCTGTCTTAATCTTTCTCAGAGAATAACATAATGTGACCTGTGAGCATTAACCACTGTATCATTTTGTATATTTTATATATTTGCTTCGAATCTGTTTCTCTCTTGAAAAACTGTATATTCCTTTTGCAAAAGTCACAAAATTTGGCATGGACGAAGAATAATATCTCCCAAATCGTGTATGAATTCTTACAGAAATACACTGCAGAGGTTTAAAAAAGAAATGAAAAACTAAGTGCATGTCGCTTGAGAATACGCTCCCACATTTATGCCAAGAATATTGCTTGGAATATTTTGGGGGTCCGAATACAGCGTAGATTCACTCGCAATCTCAGGTATCGTTCTTCCTCCATCATAAAGAAGTTTCCAGTTTTATGATTTTGAGGAAAGGTTTGAATTACCCTCCTCTTTAAAATTCCAGCTTATGAAAGGAATCTAATTTCAATTTTTAGAGTTGCAAAAGAGACACAAACTTTAACCATTCTTCTCCCTTCCCCCCCTTTTTTTTAGGGATCCTGGTAACAAGGCTATGCGTGCTGTTGGTCAGAAGAACATCAACAACAAGACACTGTGGGGTGTACTAACGACACCACTGGTACTAAATAAGTAAGTGGTGGCGAACATGCAATCACAAAGCTGTAGTTACATCATGGCAGAATGTTGTGGGTGCTTCTGGTAACCTTTTTGCAGTCTCTGTGGTTTTATTAATATACTTATATGGTATAAAAGGAATCAACATGTTTACAAAAATGAATTCACAGTTAACAATTAAGGAATACAAAGGAGCTTATCAATTTAAAATTACTCAAAGGCACATGACATGGATAAGTTTCTCATTGAGGAGTGAAAAAAACAAAAATTAGCATTTAGATCCATCATCTTCAATAGAAAAGACCATTTCTTGAGGGACATGGTCTAATGCTATGCAAAGTTGAGTAATTTTTTGGAATAGTGCTGGATTCAATCCTTGCATTGAATTTTGGGCCCAAATTCACAAATTTAATGTGGTTAAAAGTTACACCATGGTCTATAAAAATAAGCAGAAATAGACATACATTTGACATGCGCGTATCAATGCATATTTGTTACTGGATATCTGATGGCAAACGCATTCTGTCAATCATATTTAGGCAGAAGAAATTTGCACAAATCATGATTTAAATTCAAACCACCTTCATGTTTTCGTGCAAAGTGTCCAAAGTTAGCCATTTACCTACAAACCTTTTGTTTTACTGAGCATGTTTATGATTTCTTTGAAAGCATTTTTTGTTTTCACTAAATACCAGGAAAATGCCAGTGGCAAATGCTCATATTACTGGGTGAAACCACTTCCTCTTGTCAGCAACCGATATAACGTGGCTCACATTACCAAAGAAAACGAGAGCAAAGGGCGAGGACCAATTTCACTTCTTGCTAAATCAGATTCCGTCAGTTAGACCTACATTTCACATGGCTTGTGATATTTTCAGAAGCTCTCTGGAGATTGATTGTGACCTAGCCTGTAAGGGCAAGGAAGGAAAGATTTCATCATTAATGTTCGTGGGTCTTTTTTTTTTTCTTTTGGAAGAATATAGTCATATCAAATTAAACATAGTCATATGTTTGTTTCTCTGAAATTGTAACAAAATGAGAAATGAAATTCCTTCCTGTCCATCACTTTCAGTGAACAATTCATAGCAGCTTGTAATGCTAAATGTCTCTAAGAGCATCATGTGAGTATATGAAGAGTTTGATCGAAAAAGGAGTTAACTCCATTCTTGTTAATTGGAAATACTTTCCAGTAAAGCTGCTACTAAACAAAATATAAGAAAATGTGGGATATTTTAAATCATGATTTCAAGAACATTCCTTGTTGTTGTGTAACAAGTGAGGTATCACATGAAAGGTTTTATTCTGCTCCATCTGATGATGAAAGTTTAAAATGTTTGAAAATGGCATTTACCTATTTTGTGATCAAACTTCTAATATTTCATTTTGAATTAGAAATTTGTACTCAGGATTCCTTTTGGATAGTCAGCGGTAAAGCAGGCAGCATTGGTTGCTTGCTTGGTCTGTGTCACAATGTCTGTGTTGGGAAACCTGTAATTTACCTGATGAAAAGACAGAGAGAAAACTCAAAGAAGATTATCTTGAGAGAAACAAAAAAAAAAATAATAAGAAAAAGAAACAAAGATAGATAAGGAAATTAAAAAAAAATAGTGAGTGGTCGATAGATAGATGTATAGACTGATAGAAAGACAGATTGAAAGAGTGATAAACACAGACGTAGATGAATATAGGATGGATGACAACAAAGATGGATCTGTGAAAGATAGTGTGATAGAGTTAAGGAGGCAGATTAACATATTCATGGAATGATAGATGGATGGAAATACTGGAAAGGAATGAGAGATGGGAAGAGAGAAAGAGAAAGATATATGTTTATATAGAGAGAGAAAAAAATAGAAAGAGAAATATATACATATAGAGAGAAAATAGAGAGGGAAAGAGAAGGAGATACATAGTGAGAGAAAATAGAAAGAGAAAGAGAAAGATATGTATGTAAAGAGAAAATACAGGGAGAGAGATAGTGAGAGGAAATAGAGGTAGTGAAAGATAGAGATATATAGATAGAAGAAAATGTAAGAAAAAGAAAGATAAAAACAATGAGATACTTTAATTGAAAACTTCCAAGCATTTCATACGAGCATTGACTGAGAATTCTGCCCCATCTGCATCAACTTGCACCTGGTAGGCCTGAAAGCAGGGTTTGTTATTTAGGTGATACGGTACATCCTACCACAAACGCCCAGCGAATGTGTTTTTTTCCTGTGTTGCTATGACTTCCTTTGTCATTGTGTATTAAAGGATGTCACCCAACCCACATGAATGGAAAACCACCCATCCCTGCACAGATTTTCAAACAAAAAAAAATCACATTTCCAAGTGCATCTAGGGAAATTATGAGGAACAAAAGTAGTAAATACAAAGTGACCTGTCTTATATCCAGTGGTGGGGAAGAACAGTTGCTATGATGAAATGTGAAAAAATAAAAGGAAATTCTCTGAATAATGCACCTTGTCTCAACTCGATACTTCTTTAGTTTGGAAAGGAAATGATATGCATGTTGACGTTAGGTTATTGTTATACAAGATTTGGTTAAAACAAGTAGGAATTACAAAAGAAGGCAATGCGCATTAAGTGCTTTTCTAACCAAAATTGTACAGTCATTCTTCTCTGAAGTAACACATTTTTTTAAGGAAAAAACTAATATTTATAGAATAATTCTAATTTCAAGATTTCAAGATTTCAAGATAATTTATTGTCATGTATAAAATATACATAAAATTTGTTTTCTGACATACATAAAGATAAAGGTGCATAAATGAAAGAATATAAATAATGAAAATAACTTAACATGAGTTTTATACCATACATACTAATAACTCATATCTTGAAAATAGATATGAATTCCAAAGATTGATTGTGTAAAGAGTCAATGATTGAATCTGATGCCTTTGGATGGGTTCCAGTGGTACTTTCACCCGTTCCTTGTGGAAACCTTGTATACCAGGTTCCCACAATGTAGACAAGAGTGCCTGCATTTTCACATAGATTTCATAAATTCACATTTATTTGTGTTATGTTGCCTGCCTATGAAAATGGCTCTGATGGAAAGATTGGAGGGTTTTTTTCTGTCAATATCTGTATGACATTGCATTGACAGGTGCATTGCTATACTCACTAACTCTAATACAAGGCCAAGTTTGAACGGCATTCTGAATAGAGAAGAGAAAGCTTGCCAAGTTGAGTACAGTGCATGGGCAACCCAAGAGTGAACCACATTTTCTTATGGTGGGTCACAAGTGTGTCATCTCTGTTTTTTCTGCCTCGTAATCTACTGCAAAAGCTGCTGGGTGAAAGTTCATTTGGCACAATCAGTTGCAAATTACCTGTTCTTGATGAGACTTTTGCCTACTGGATCTGCAGGCTTCTTCAGATCAAACGCTGTGAGAGAGTCTTCACACTAGCTGACGTAGCTGGCATACGCCGAGCAGCGATTTATAAAGGCTGCTATTTTCATGACTTTCGCAAATCTGACTGAATCTGAATCACTGTTGAGCTGCAAATTTAACGGCACGCAAAAACATCACCACCTGATCGGTTGATTGCATAAATTTGCGGAGTGAAAGGACAGGTATTAGCCTTGGTGTCTATTTGCAAAAATATCTTTATGCTAAAATAAAAGCTTTTAATAGTATGATATTCTGTAACTGGATTTTTTTGTCCTGTCCATTGTCTGGCACCTTGCAGCAGCACAGTCTACACCGCATCGATGTGCGCGGGGAAACCTGAGATTTACGCCACCGAGGTGAGGGATGTGTAGAGGCATCAGACCACTTGCGGCGAAGTCAGCCTCCACTCTGTCCGCCACGTCGGGAAAAAAGTTTGACACTTGATCACTCGTGCAATGAGAAGCTGATCTGTCTCATCAGTAGAGGGCATGCTCCGATCATAGTTGAATAGTTCTAGTCAGATGAAAGCAATTGACATTTGATGTAAAGCAAATGTACACCTAGGGCATTTTTATATAGTGTAGGTTAATGATAGACACATGATTTGCACATTGTTTTGAGCTGTGCTGTTAAAATTTTTAACTTGCCATCAGCCACATGAGCATGGTATGTATGCCAGTACTATACGATGCATATTCGCGTCAGCTGTCTTGCACCCAAAGATATGATCTTTTTCTCTCTCTTTTTTTTTTTTTTTTTTTCATTCAGCTTCAGAACAATTCCTGTTAGCAGACGCTTGCACCTTTGTCTAACGATACTTATGGTGCTCCATAGTATTCATTGAAATTTTGTTGAGAAAATGTATGGAAGTTTGTTTATATTTTTCATAAATTTTGTATGACAATGTATGAATAATGATAAATCTTTCGCACAAGGATTTTATAAAATCATTACTTGCTTTATAAATTTATATTATGATATTGATGTACATGAATATGAATATCTATCTTTCTATCTTTCTATGTATTTTACACATACATACTAATCAAAGTGTGATTTGAAGATGTAGAGCATAAGGACATTTCTTGTACAGCGTGATAGTGTAATATTTACAGGATCTATGCAATGCAAATGTATGTTGACTTGTGTTGATTTATGATACCCAGATCATCACTTTTGTGACACAAAGAATATTATAAATATGTCCCATATATTCCAATTATATTATTATAATAATTTTTCTTTCATTTTTCTTTAGATTCCATCAATGACATCTGTCAGTCATGACTCCATTCCTATTTGATTAACAAAAGACTGGAATGCACCTTCCCCTGAACTAAGCATAACCTCCATATTTCCAGACAGTGTGTTTTGGTTATCATATAGTTATGCTCAGGTTTAGGGGAAGGTGCATTCCAATGTCTTTCTTAAAGCACATTAGTAATTTAGCAGGGATTGACAGATGATGTCAATGGCAGAATGTGGGTTTGGAAGAATTTTTTTGAGAGTGTATCCAAGTAATCTGAAGAAAAATAACAGAAGCATTAATATAAAATACATGTATATGACACATTTATATATTTCTTTTTGACACATTAATGATGATCAGGGTGTTATAGATCGATAAATTAAAGGGACTGTACAGTACTGGTTGAGGTGGGGATTCAGGTTTATAACATTCCTAAGTGAGATAAGGAAAAACCTCTCATGAAATATGAAAGAGCATGTAATTTTAAGAAGGATTCAACATTTATTTGATGAAAATTGGTTTTCAAATGCCTGAGATATCAAAAAAAAAAAAAAGTGATAATAATAAAAGGCGGCAGGCCACGCCTTTTATTAGGATCTCTTTGTTTCACCTTGTTTTTGGATATCTCATCCATTTCAAAACAGATTTTCATCAAGTAAACTTTTGATACTCCTTAGAATTGCATACTCTTTGACATCTCATAGTGGTTTCTGAATATCTCGCAAAACGTTAAAAGCTAAATCCTCACCTCAACCAGACTGTACACACCCTTTAAAGGAAGTTAATAGTAAGTAATTCAAGTCAACGTATATGTGCATTGACTATTAGTCCACTATGAAATCACAGTAGTGTAGACTACAGCACCTTAGCACAAAAGCAGGATTATTCTGATTTGAAAGTAAACAGTTGTAGTCATGTGTAGGTGATTTCAAATAGCATAATTGTTGCACACTTTATACTTCAGTGATAGTGAAAGTTAGCGCAGTAGATGCAATGTCTGTCAGAGACGAGTGTGTTCACTTACTATCACTTCATTCCAGCAGAGTAATGGTGGCAATATATCTCTACATCCCTCGATTAGAATACGCTAGTCCAAAATAAAAGAAGGCAGATGGATTTGTGATGTGCACACACTATCTGTAGGACAGTTGAAAAGGTAAAGGTGTCTACAGTACATTTCCTGAATCAATGCAAAATGCAATTTTTCCATTTATTTTACAACTTTTCTCTGTGTGTGAGTAAGATATCAAAGGATACAAAGTAGCTTTGATGATTTTCCTGTTACAGCTTTTGCTTATTTTTTTTTTTTCACATTGAAATGTAATGATGCCTCATCTTGTACGATAGCTATATCAACAAGGTTGGAACACTCCTTTAACATGATTGCTGTTGGAGGGATATAAGAGATAGGCAGCAAGCCTTTGTTTTGTTTTTTATTCTTGTCTTTTTGGTTCTTGCCTTCTGTTATTTTTTTTTCACTTAGTGACAGATTCTTTAAAATGTAATGATAGGTGTTTAACACCTTGTGGGAATATCAGTCTTGCCTAAATTTCCTACCACTTGCCTCAAAATTTCTGAAAAAAATCCCAGTGTGGTGGTTATTGTGTTTTGTGTTTTTGAAAAAATATCTGGAAGAACTCAATATCTTTTTTTCTCAAAATTTGAGTACTGATGCACAATATGTAAGTATACCTAGTACCACTTGTGTTAGATGAAACTCCACCCCAGTCATGGGTGTTTTGCCATTTTCTGTCATAGCATATTTTAGGTCGTGAAACTTGTCCCCGTGTTGTAGAATGGTCTCGTTGGAAAAATGGATATGATGTACAAACAAATGGTGTGAATAATTGTCGTTAAGCGTATGGCTCAAAAAGGGATTTTTGTTTTGTTTTATTTACTTTCCATAATCGGAAGTAGCATTTAAGTTAAGTTTCCCTTGAGGAGGTTCCTTGCATAGCAACCATCTGCTTCCACTGTTTACGCTTTTCAGGAAGATTTAGCGACGTAGATTCAGTCTTAAAGAGGAAATCCAGTCCAAAAGTAAGTTAGTCTGATAAAGAGAGCAAATCTTACAAGTTCTTAAGAGAAATCGGATGAAAAACAAGGAAGACTTTGAAGTTTTGCTAATTTCTGCAAAACAGTTTTTTTTTTACAGTGGATATGAATATGCAAATGAGTGAGCTGTCCATGTCATAACCGCACAATTTTCCATTGATCGTGTACAAAAAAAAAAAAAAAAAAAATCACAAAAATTCAATATTTCTGTCATTGAAGTCTGAAACATGATGTTATTCCTGGTTGAATAACTTCAGAATAGTGATCAGTTAGATATATCAAGATTTGAGCCTCGGGCATGATTGCGCTTGAATGAAAAACTGGGAATTTCACAATTTTATGTTCAAACTACTGTATATGGCAAGTTGTGAGGGAATGACATGCTCACTTTGCCATTAGTTTTCGCGTATTCATATTGATTGTTCAAGAACTGTTTCCTCAAAAATTAGAGAAACTTCAAAATGTCATGACTTCCTTATTTTTCATCCAATTTCGATCAAAATCTTACCGTTGAACTTGTGATATGTTACTCTTTCCTATTAGACTAACTTGTATTTGGACTGGATTTCCCCTTTCAGCATCTGTTCTGAAAATTCAAAGAGACCTAACAGGGCGTTGCTAGAAAAAATTGTCCATCGGCCACCAAGCTGATCAATGTTCCATTGGCCATGACTATCATGCCGAGTACAAAGAGATGAATGGTTTGATTGAATAGTATGATTAGCAGAGTTTTGTGTGATATGAAAGGAAGATGTGCAGTCTTCAGTGGTCTTCTGTTTAATTCTATGTTTTCACATTTCTCAGGATGTTGCTGAATCTGTTCATGACTATCATGTAAATCTTATTATTTGTTGCAAAGTGAAATTAACCCCTGAGAAGCATGACGTGTCAGATGAAAATTATTTTACTACACTGTACTTTGTACATATTATTCACATCTAAGTGCACATCCAAACAATTCTTGAAACGTGCCTAATTATTGTTGTCGTACATACATGTATATCATGTTCATTTCTGACCCATGCGAACCTAGTAAAGTTAACAATTTTTTTGTTGTTGTTTCAATTTTGATATGGTCAGATTCTCCACTTACCTAGCTTTGCATTTTACATTATTATTTTTGTATGTACAATTTGTCCCATTTTATGATGCTTAATGGTGCAGCACAGAGTGGTGAGGAAGTTGGCTACAGAGAAACACAGTTGTGACAAAATGAGCATCAGAAATTTGATGCAGTCAAATTCACTGGAGATTTGGTGCTTGAGCACTGAAGTCCAATCAAAACACCATAGTATCATGTTGCTGTTGTTTTTTTGGGGGGATCTTTTTTTTTTTTCAGATTTCTAATAGACATGTGAAAAGGCAGTACTGGAGATATCATTTTTGTTGTTGTTGATGTCAATTTTGAAACAAATCTAAAGGTTCTAATTATTCATTCCCATTACACTGTACCTGCAGCCAGTCACAGGGTTTTGTTTATGCTCAGATGTGAGCAATTTTATTGGGATGTGGTGTTGATGAGTCAATCATGTTCAGCTCAATATTTCAATGGGATAGATCAGTTTGTTGATCTGAAGCTTGTTGATCATATTTCGTGAAGAGAGTGAACACAAGGAAAGGAAAGAGATGAATTTTTAATGGCAAGTGTGTGGATTTTTATGACATTTAATCGTGAGAGCAAGGCTTGATTTGTGCAATAAGAATTGAAACAGAGTCCTCCATACGATCTAGAGTATGAGTAAGATGTAGGTCACTAAGTTACTAGTAACCTCGCACTATTTTAAAGATGCTGTGCTCATCATCAACAGCAACCACAACAAATATCTACAGAGATACGGAAGGTCGTAATCCAAATTCCAGCCGGTAATCGTGAGAGTAGGGTGAGAAATCGGGTTACTGTGGCTCAAATACTACAACTCATGAATTTCCACATGTATGGCTGTAACTTTGTGGCACCTGGCAAGTCTAGGCCAATTTCTACTGATTTGAGATATACCCTGTAGTTCTCCTTGTTGTGGAAGATGCTATTCTGTGAACATTCAAAGGAATTGAGGTTGGGGGAGAGGAGAAATTTATTCGACCATGTTATCTACTGTGTAAAACAGAGTATTGCAATGTACTTTGATGTGATACTGTATAGTATTTTGATTTTTATCATCTACAGATTTTTTTTTCCACTTTAGATTGAAGTGACACCACTTTAAAATTAAAGAAAAATTTTATATTTCGGTGTGATCTTGTCAAAAGTCACTGGAAGTGATTACATTGTGCAATCAGTGTGTTGTGATGTTTTGTAGAAAGTCATGCTATCTTGGTTAATTACCTGCAAGGTCAATAGGAAATGAGTCAAAACAAATCTTTCCTGTTCAGTTATATTCTTAGCGTGTGTGGAGACAGTTAGTGAGCGTGCAATGAACTTGCGGAATCTGTTTTTTGATTCGTGGGGACCAAACTTCTTCCTACTGTCTTAAAATGAAATGTGCATTTTGTACATTACCTGAGTCTGTTTTTTTTTTTTTTTTTTGGTTTTTTTTTTTTTTTGTAACTGGTCTAGTTTATGGCATCCTTTGACTGTGTGTATGTCTGTCTATAGATGCAACCCACTCTTAAAAGATAAGTTAGTGAATAATGATAATAAATTGGAAAAATGTTTTAATAAAGGTGATTCATAATCTAGGTTTTAGTGTTGACTGAAGTTAATGATTTGGATATTGTGTTAGCACTGATTTTATTTTTTTTTAAATCATGTCTGAGGATGTGTGTCTAAACAAAATTTGTATGTCATGGAATGTAACTATGTAAACTTCATCAACAAAGTCATATTTACTTCATCATGTTGTATATATAATTTATCATGAAATGATTTTCATGTCTCATCTGATTGTATGCAATTTTATCCCTGTAAACATGCAATGTAATCATTATCATGCAATACATATTTTTTGGTAAATTCTTTAAGTGTTGTCTTTGTAACCATTTTGTGGCTTTTTTTTTTCTTTGAGTAGATATCTGAGGTACAGCCACTCAAATTTCTGTCAACTATCATACTTATATTCAAAATGGGTTGACATTAACACGGCTACAGTAACAGAGCTTCTTTGCATCAGCAACTTACTGCATGGGCAGTATTTCACCCTAACCAGGCCATGCTTTTGGGGGTTTTCTGTGGCCGGGGGAGGGTTGATTCACCCCCCCCCCCCCCCGAGATCTGGACCGTCGATTGTGCAATCGCCATGAAAATTGGCACATGCATTACCTGTGGCATAATCTACCAAACTATACAAAAAGAAATGGAAATTTTTATGATATTAATTATGCTAATATATGCATAAAATCATACATTCTGCTCTAAATCAAAAAGTGAAGCTCCTGGAATCCTAATTTTTGGTTGTAACATTTTTCGTAGCATTCCTAACAATGTACTTGACAAAAAAATCTGGTATCAAAATTAATTTCTTATGTAGTTTATTGTTATATGAATTTCTTATGTATTTCCTTGTTTTTTAATCTTTTGTTTTCTTTTTTTCACAAAATTTATGACAGAACCAATTTCAATCATAATCATGCTGAAATTAATCATATCTTTGTGAATAAGGGAAATAAGTGAAAATAATCATATCTTTATGAATAAGGTGAGAAAACTCCATTTGCATATTAGACTTTATACACAAAATCACGTTTTTAAGCCATTTTCGGTCAGACAGGTGTAGCGTCGTAACGGTGTGCGTGATTTTCATGAAAATGGTGTCAAAAGATGTGCGAGACTTGAAAGTAAAAAGTCATTGAGCGGCGTGATAAAAAAAATTCGTGCAGCAGAATAGTTGTGGAAAATGGGGGGGGGGGGGGGGGTTACCTGCCTCCCCCCTCCCCCCCCCCTGCTCTTTTAGGGTTAAGGGTTGTGTGAGATCATTCAAATGACATTGTGTCACCTACACAGAACTACCAAGTCTACCTGATTTAAAACCAGTTTTTCACCATTTTATAAGGAAATATGTGGGAATTTCAATGGAGGCCATTTTGGTGGCCATTTTTAATATCTCAGAACCCTCACGGATGCAATTAAAGAGTTGCATCATCCAGAATAGGATTCAATTCCACCCTTGAAATAGGGGTAAACCCATCAAAAAACATCGGGCGAACGGTGAAATAAAGTTCAGCCTCTGTCACCCCAACTATCACCATACTTGAGATGAGGTTGATAGACTAAGTGTTAACTACTGTATACGCCATATATTCCGGACGATTTCGCAAATGGTTAAATTCGTTATTGTGGAGTCCTGTACTGAACGGAGAAATGTACTAACGTACGTCACATCCACAACGGGAGCAGAGTCAATATTTTCATGTGTTTTTAATTTTGCGAATAGCACCCGACTCGCAAAATTCGCGAAAATGAAAACCTCGTGAAATATTCGATGTATACATTATATATGTGTGTGTGTAAATCTGGGATAGTATCACTAAATCATTCTGTGGCATATAAGTAATGCAGATAACTTATAACTTATAACAAAAGTGCATTTGGAAATTTCACTGTGTGGAAGAAGCAGCTTTTACATTCAAGAGTGTATTCTTTGAAACCAACAACAGTGACTATTACGAAGAGAGTTATACAGGAGATGGACATCGAAATTAATGAAGGTGAAGATTATTGAGAATAGTATATTTGGACTATGTATACGTAATCATATCATCTACTCATAATTTTTCTGTTATGTTGCCTCGATCCGGGGGCATTGAATGTCATTGCAATAAAGAACTTCCTCTTATACGCAAACAATTAATTTTTTTTGTACCAGCCTGATAGTTTCCCTTTAGATTTCTTGTAGCAAATATTTAAAAAAAACCTCACAAGTCTATAGCCTCGAGAAAATCTGTCAACTCATGCAAGTGTGGACTTGTACACACTACACACACACACACACACAAACACACACACACACTCACATGCACACATTTGCATTTGACACGATCACATGCCTACATCAAAGCGTGTTTGCATGCAACATGCTGATTCGCAGGGGACAAACCAACATTACAGCAACTGACCCACATTGCACATGAACAAGCATTCTCATTGTGTTTGACAATGTTTAGTTATCACAATGGAAGATCTCCATTAAAGCTAAGATCTCCCAAATTTGGATCAAGGAATTGTGACAACATAAGCCATACAGTATGTTAACTTGATTGTCAACTAAACACAAGGAATTTGATAGGAAATAGCAACCAAAATGGCTAGTAATCATCACCTTCATCACAATCATCACCGACATCACCATCACCATCATCATCACCATCATCATCACAAACATCACCATCATCGTCACCACCATCATCACCATCACTATGTATCGCCATCATCACCATCAACCATCATCACCACCATCATCACCACCATCACCACCATCACCATCACCACCATCACCACCATCACCATCACCATCATCACCACCATCACCACCATCACCATCACCATCACCATCACCATCACCATCACCATCATCACCACCATCATCACCACCACCACCACCATCATCGCCATCACCATCATCACCATCATCACCATCATCATCACCATCATCACCATCACCATCACCATCATCACCATCACCATCATCATCATCACCATCACCATCATCACCATCACCATCACCATCACCATCATCACCACCATCATTACCACCACCATCATCACCACCATCATCACCATCATCATCATCATCATCACCATCATCATTATCATCACCATCATCAGCAGCAGGTCTGCCAACATTCCCACATCCAAATCAGGGAGATTCCACACAGCAATCGCAGAGATATCTGCGTGTTGCATGCATTTCAATGGGAGAAAATAATTACCAAATCAGGGAGATTTTAATATTCTCTTATTCTGACATGCACAGATTTTGACATTTTCAGGGAGACTCCAGCAGAATCAGGGAGACTTGGCAGCTCTGCATCATCATCACCGTCATCAGCAATCATCATCATCGTCATCAACACTGATTTTTATTAAACTGCATTGCCTATCTATTCCAAGTAAATGGACTTTGTCTTTCTGTTTGTTAGACCATTCATAGTCTTACACTGTCATTTCCTATCACAATAACAACGGAATAAATCAGCCCAGGGGCCATTTTCTTCTCAATTCACCTTGAAGTTTTTATTCCGTACACAAGTACAAGTATACAGGTAACAATGTCTTTGTCGCATTGCATTATCAAACTTTGAGAAATATATAGTGAATCTGAAACATCACCTATGTACAACTTACCTCTTGTATCAGATGTAAAACATACATTTTTTTTTTTAATTTACAGCGTAATAGATATTCTTCATTTGACTCAGAAATGCTAAAAAAAAAAGCATAGTAATAAATACACAATGACTAGTGCCAATGTGATGAGCTACCAATAACTTACACAGACATCATCTGACATGATGATGCATGAGACTCCACTGCAACACCCGATCGCCCTCATGTCTAGTTCAACTCTCGAGGACTCCCCACTTGTTTCTGTAGGATCTGCAAACCAGTGCATCCTATGAACCACAGTTTAAAGGAGACCACTGGATGATTTTCAGACATTTGAACAACAATAAATTACTTACACTGAGTACAGAGTTTCAGAATTCATAGTGATTGGGATGAGGAATAAGAATGTTTTCAAAATTTATAACAAATTGCAATGAACAATGATGATGACACGGCTGCCTCACCATGAGAATGCAGGAGTTTGAGCTCAACGAAACAGAAAAGAAGATGGCATACATACATTCTACACAGGTGAACTTGTCAATCACGTGGTATTGTAATGGATTACACTGCTACTTTTCTGAAATATGTGAGGCTCCTATGTCATCAAGACTGTTCAGGGTAATTTGTTTAAGATTTTTCAGAGTACACTAGTGGTTTCTCTGCTCAAAGACCACAATAAATTTCACAAATCTATGCATGGAGCTGTCGATTTATGTATTACACAATGTGAAATTATGAAAATTGTTTGGAATGCCCCTTCGCAGTCCAGAGCAGGGAGGTCGTAAGGCCCCCCCCCCCCCCCCCCCCACGAGTTCCGTACACAAATGTATGGGCGATGTGCTTGGAAAGATGGCAGCATGGTGGCTTCAAAGCGATGGGTCTATGAGATATGTGTATGTAATATCCAGGGGCATTGAGCGTGGAGGAATTTTTGGAGAACATTTTGGCGCCCTCTTTTTTGTAAGTCCTCCATGGGGTTAGCGTCATCCCAAGATGTTGACTATAATCATTTACTTCAGACTCGGGCAGCAGGTAGGCCTAGCGAAATGGGCAGCAACATCACTCATCCCACATTTTGTTGCCATCTGTAAACCATCAAGTTCTGGGGTTATTTTTGCTGCAGAAATTATCATCTCCTCTTCATCAAATTGGCAACTTGTAATTTTACTGCATATAACCTACTTTGGAGGAAGGTTAGACAATGTAACTTGATTAAAGTCACTATAACTGCCCATCTTGTGCTCCAACAAATGGAATAACTGCAAATGTGGAACTTTTTGCAGTGTGGAAATTTCTGCGCATTTCACGCGACCAGAAACTAATGCGTTAAATATAAGCACACTAATACTTTTTCTTGGTGCATGTACCTCTATAACATGTCTTGATTCTGCGGAATTAAAAACACACAAAATTCATCTTACCCGGCCCAGTGCAAAAAAATTAATATCGCACAAATAGCCACTTTTACAGTACTGCACTGCTTTTGTCCAAGTCAGCAGAATGTGATGGATATAAAGCCCTCACATCCGCTGTGGTTTGATAAAGTATTACGGTGCCATACTGTGCAAGTGTGTGTGGGCCATTTCATACTCTGATATTCATAGATCCGTAGACACATCTCCCCACACAAATGCATAAAATGCCTGAGGATACTAACACATTATCATTCATAACTTTATGGCTATTGCACACACCTTCCTTGCACTCTACAGAAAAACCTGTGGAGGTACAGTCTCACAACCCACTGGTTTTAATGCCCAGTACACAAGGTACAAGACTCGCATCTGCCCAGTCCCACATACAGGGACTTTAACCCTATTCTAACTGGGGGGGGTCAAATTGACCCCCTCCTCGACGTTTCGCGTCACGATTTTGCAATGCGCAAAGCTTTTGCTACAAGTGTGTACGTCGTTTCACGACTTTTTTCATTGAAGTCTCCCGCATATTTTGAGACCAAATTTGCGATGTCCGGGTACACCGTCTTGAAGTTACGTAATGTTTTGCATATGCATGTCAACCAAAAAACAGCTCAAATTCATGATATCGTGTGCAAATCCAATGCAAATTGTGTTTTTGGTTAAATTGATATAAATTAGATTATTTCAACTTTTAACCATTGAAATTAATCAATTCTAGTGTAGATAAGCCTGAAAAAGTGCCTGCAACAAGTTTTGGCAAAACAACAAAAGAAAACAAAAGGTTGAAAAAACAATAAAATACATATAAGAAATTAACAAAACAATAAAAAACAAAAGAAATTAATTTCAAATTGAGCTATTTTTTTACACAAAAATTGTTTGATGTGTCTTGAGGAATTCTGACACAAAAATTTAGCAATCCTCCAGTCTTTTTAATGGAGTTATAGGTGAAAATATGATTTCATGCACAAATATGCATAATTAATATATTAAAAATAGAAAGGCAATATTTTTCTATTGTATGACGATGTAATCTTGTAGTTGACATCCAGCTCTATCTTCAGGCAAAATTTCGCGGCGATCGCGCGATCGGCGGCCGAGATCTGAAGGGGGGGGGGTCAAATTGACCCCCCCCCCCCCTCAGTAAAAACTTGGTCTCAAATAGCCCAGTTAGAATAGGGTTAATATTAAAGTAGGTAGCAAGAGTAGGTTCCTCCAATTCCAGTACGGGGAACGTAGTGAAAAACACAGTCCAAGTGAACAGGACGTATCACAAGTAGTTGAGACCAAATAAACAACATAACATTATCCATCTCCTGAACTGCCGATTGAGCTACACAGCAATAATAACAACAAACGATTGATACAACAACCGTGATTGTCTACAATAAATGAATCTGCATCCAGAAACTTTACAAAGAAAGGCAGCTTCCAAGTTGAGGAGTTATGTGATTGGATAAAGTCTTGACCTACAATCCTCATCATTTGAGCTTTGTTTAGAAAAATATGTATTTTGAAAATAACTTATAATATGCCTACATTCATATCTGATGAACCAGGGTAACAATGAAAGCTAAAAGGGCTCAAAGAGTTAAAAAAGAAAAAAATCATAAGATGACATCACAACTGACTGTACACAGATGTAACATTCACACTCAGTTTGAACAACCCTCAGTAGAGTACAGTAGAACCATCTGCCCAAACCTGCAATGACAGACCAGTACTGGAGATATTAAAAAGATTGTATAATTTTGGTTGAGACCTAATTTCAGGTTTCTAACATTTTTTGGTGAGATAATGAGAAACCTCTTATGAAATATGAAAGAGCATGTAATTCCATGAAGAATTCAATGTCTATTTGATGAAAATTGGTTTTGAAATGGCTGTGATATCCAAAACAGAGCGATTCTAATAAAGTGTGGGACCCACAGTTTATTACGATCGCTCTGTTTTACTTTGTTTTTGGATGTTTCGGTCATTCCAAACCCGATTTTAATCAAATAAACTTTGAATTCCTCTTAAAATGGTATGCTCTGTACTATTTCATATGTGTTTTATTGGTATCTCGCTAACAGTTAAAAACCCAATTCTCATCTCCACCAATACTGTACCATCCCTTAAAGCACATTTCAGTGGGGGAAAAAAAGGTGGTGGGGCAAAAAAAGGGAAAGGGAGAGTTGGAAAGAAAGATAGAGAAAGAAAAAGATGGAGAAGGAGAGAGAAAGAAAAGGAGAGACAGAAAGACAGAGAAAGAGAGAAATGAATCAAGAGGATCAAACAGAGACACAGTGAAGAAACAATAAATGAGAAACTTAGAGAAAACCAAAGAAGGTGGAAAACAGGGGTCGAAGAAAAATATTGCCCGTGGAGCAGAGTTGAGTTGACAGAAACAACAAAATTTTAACAAATCAACAAAACTTAACCCAAACTCAAACCTAAACCTAAGCCTAGCCCTGTTGCATAATGATAACAACGCCACTCCCCAGACATCACGACCTTATGACCTCTTCCTCCACGTCCGTCTCTTTGCCCTCGCGATTATTTGATAAGCCCTCGAGGGCCACCCGATTCTGGTTCGTCCACAGGTCGTAGTAGAAGGAGTTCGTGTCGGCAATCAGCTGGGAGTGGCGCCCTCGCTCGGCGATGCCGCCGTCCCTGATGACCAGGATCTCGTCGGCGTTGACGACGGTGGAGAGGCGGTGGGCGATGAAGATGGACGTGCGTCCCTTGGTGACTGCCTCCATGGAGTTCAAGATGTGCTGTGGGGGAGAAGACATGGAAAATTTGACGTATTAATGGCATAATTTACCATTTGCAGATGAAACAAAAACCCAGCATTATGCTTCAAAATAGTTCTAAAATGTGAGTTAGAGATAGAAACAACCAATGTTAAAATTTGAACCAGTATAATCGATGTTAAGTATTGTTAAGTGTACAAAATGTGAACAATACCTATAACAAAAATGTTTTCAGACTAAACCATCTACAGTTATGCTTTAATGAGAAAAATAGTGATATCTCCTTATATTTCAGGCTTTCTTGCAAAAATTTCATATGGTAGGATGTTTTGTGATACAACTAACCTACTCATATGCATCAAATGCGATATCTTGAACATTTCTTAAATCACTGCTCCAAAGGTAAACAGGACCTAACAGCCGACAAACTAAGAGGCACAACCGCATGAATACTGTACATGGTGTATATGCCAAATATTAAGGGCAGTTTTTATTTTCACGAATCAGGTGCTATTCCCGAATCTAAAAACATGCAAAATATTGACTCTGATCCTGACATGAATGTGACATGCACACCTACATTTCTTTCACTAGAGCAAGCAACCAAACATCTGCAAGCTTTTTCTTGCTATCTCTTTTTATCTGTGTTTCACCAACTCCGTGCCAGGGACTTTCAACAATGTGCAGAATTCAAAGTTTGTTTGTTTGTTCTTTTGTGCCAATTGGCAATTAAAAATTTGTTTGTTTTATTAGGATGCTTTGTTTTCGATATCTCAGCCATTTCAAAACCAATTTTCACAAAATTAACTTTAAATTCCTTTTAGAATTTCATGCACGTTCATATTTTAGGAGAAGTTTCTCATTATCTTTCAAAAATAAGTTGGAAACTTAAAACCCTGTCTTAACTGGAATAATACTACCCCTTTAACCGAAAAATACTACCCCTTTAACCACCTATTGAGGATGGACTGATTTTCCTACAACACGCATTTCCCACAAACACTTGCCCGACTTTACTCCGGACTCGTCCTCATAGTGTTAAACCAAAGTTCCATAAGACCAATCACACCCACCTGCTCTGTGATGGAGTCCAGTGAGGAGGTGGCTTCGTCGTAGAGGACGATGGGTGGGTCCTTGAGTATCGTCCTGGCGATGGCCATGCGCTGCTTCTCGCCCCCGGACAGCTTCAGGCCGCGCTCGCCGACCTGGGTGTCGTAGCCCTCCGGCATGCGCATCACGCTGCCGTGGATGTCGGCCATCTTGGCGGCCTTGAGGACCTCCTCCTCTGATGCCTCCAGGTTGCCATAGCGCAAGTTGTAGAAGATGGAGTTGTGGAACAGCACACAGTCCTATGCATCACACATACACAATGGTAGGGAACAGATCAATTCATCACCCAGTCACTGTTTCAGGCGCGGTGGAGCACCCCAATTTGCATCTCATTATCGCCCCGTTCTATTTGAATTTCCAACGGGCATCCACGGCTGCCCGAAACTGTGTGCATGAAAAAGTCAAATCTTTACCTTCTCCTTGTGCCGCTATGCGTGCCGCTAGTAAACTCAAACTTCCCACACTATCTAAGTTTTTAAAAACCTTCCTTTTGATGAAAAAATTATGAAATTTGCTGCACTAGAACTTGAGATATTAAAGCGTTTTGAAAATCACCTCTCGCAAAACATGCTCTCTGTTTTTTTCCGACTGGACTATGGCCGGGCTCCAATGTGTCCGAAACTGGCAACATAAGTTCATCAGGCCTCAATCCAAAGATGGTGAAAGTTTTCGCTTTGTACCACCTGTACTTTTTGAGAAATCAACTTGTTTCTACAGGGTTTGGAATAGAAAATTGTAGTCGGCGAAACAATTGAAAATGACGTCATTCCTTTTCCCGTAATATTGGGTATGCGTGGTACGTGAGATTCAGGATTTCGTGCTCATTGTTGGTTTGCATGTGACGCAGTCAATTTTGCTGAGTGTCGCACGGCGGTGATTGCTGAGCTGCTGCCGCGCACGCTGCATGCAGCAATGCGTTGTGTGTGCTGTGACATGCAACGCCACAGTGACGCGATTAATTATACATGGGACCGACCTGTACGCTTTGCGTTCGTGTCATTTTTGACATCACCTTCTGTTTTTTTCCGACACAACCATGGCCGGGAATATTATGGTATGAAATTTAAAATGCAAGCAGATAAATAAATTTCGGTGTACTTTGTTTGAATGGCGCTTTTGTTCCGCAATCACACTTCGTGAATTTTAGGATGATTTTCAAGGCATATTTTTGGTAATTTTGCTCGCCAGGTTTTCGCTAAAATTTCACATTTTATCATTGTCAAATCCTTTAATATGTTATATGTGCATATTCGGTCATGTTTTCAAATTCAAACTAACTCAATTTTAGTCCGAAAATAGGTTTCCTGAAATTGTTATTAGCTTGAGAAGTTGTTTACTTTTTCTCAACTACGCGAGTACATGTTGTTTACTTTATGCAAATGAGGCTCGGCTGCCGATGGATTTCTGCGAGATAATTGGGGTGCTCCACCGCGCCTGGTTTATAGTTTCCAAATTCATTGGCTATCACATATTCACCACATGTATAACCATACTTGTAGTTAGGGCTGCCAATTCTGCAGACCCTCAAAAACACACTAATACAGAGCAAAAAAACATTTGAAAGGGGGATTTAAAAAATCCCATAGTTTCGTTTAGAATGTACAGAAATATATATATGCACACACACATATTACGCATGCTGTAGCCAACATTTATAAAAATACCTTCATTTTGAAATAACATGAAAAAAAAAATGCATACTAAACCACGGTTAAAATCACAATTTTTCAGGCCTGAGTAATGAAGACAAAAGAACTATTCATTTGTATTACGCAAATCAAGCTGCAAAATACCATTTAATACATATCAGTCACACTTGTGTATGAGATGTAATTAAGATTGTCCATCACAGAATGGCAAAGTGAACGAAAAAAAAATGATATACAGTCAGATAAATTGCCTTTTCAGAGGTGTAATAAAATATGTGACATTACCACAGGAGTAATATTCCCCCCCCCCCCCCCCCCACACACACATCAAGCAGCTCAGGGATTTTTTTTTTTTCTCACAGGTAAATATAACTTCAAGGACCTGTCAAATGTTATATGACACAGATAGACTAGGCATTAAAGGGTGTGTACAGTTCTGGTCGAGGTGAGGATTTAGCTTTTAATGTTTTGCGAGTTATTCAGAAACCACTCCATGAGATGTCTAAGAGCATGCAGTTCTAAGGGGTATCAAAAGTTTATTCGATGAAAACTGGTTTTGAAATGGCCGAGATATCCAAAAACAAGGTGAAACAAAGAGATCCTAATCAAGTTGTGGCATGTCGCCTTTTATTATTAGCACTTTTTTGGATATCTCAGCCATTTGAAAACCAATTTTCATCAAATAAAGGTTAAATCCTTCTTAAAATTACATGCTCTTTCATATTTCATAAGAGGCTTTTCATTATCTCACTAAGGAATGTTCAAAACATGAATCCCCACCTCAACCAGTACTGTACAGTCCCTTTAATTGTTATATTTATAACAAATAATAACATAAATATTCATGATTTTGTTATGGTCAACAATAAATACACATCATTTCCTTGCAGCTCTATTGGCAGGAAGTAAGATTTTATCATTATAAAAACTTAACATCTTGTCAATGTTGTAATAATAATCATTTTGATCCTCTCTGCACAAATCACCCGACTGCACTGTGACTTATCACTGACCAATGTCACTCAATGTAGACCAGTCAATATAAAAAAATGCTGACCTGGGGAACGACCCCGATGGCCCTCCTCAGACTGTCGACGTTCACCTCCCTGATGTCCTGGCCGTTGATCAGGATCCGCCCCTCCTGGGGGTCGTAGAACCGGAAGAGCAACCTCACTATCGTTGACTTCCTGTCGTACGGAGAAAAAGAAACGCAAGTGACTGCCTACACCTGGGTTCTTAACTGCTATCAGTTTACATGCACAAGGCACTGATGAATTAGATGAAGTCTCCCCCAACATGTATTCAAATACAAGGAAATACATTTTTATCAAGCATGTCTCTACCTAGACATCACACTGAAAAAAATTTTAAAAAACAAAACAAAACAGCATTCCTTCTATTCTTTGCACACTGTACAGAAAACAACAAAATAATCACTTGTGAAATGCTGCACGAAAAAGAAGAAACCCTCATAGAAACAACAACAAAAATCAATTTTCCCCGTAAAATTCAAGTTAGTCTGGTTTTGGGTGGAACCATATCTGATGTAAAAATATGTTTGTAAAATGATGTCCAACTTTGTGCAAGAAGAAAAGGTTCCCGAGATGCTTGTAATCTTTCTCCAATGCAAGATATGTAGCTAAATTCATTGATGACAAAATCATAATTTCTGAAGGGAATAAACTCCAGGATGTAATGAGTTAATCATCAACTATCGCAACATCAATATGACTCTGCTTGTCTTAGCTGGTCAAAGCTAGTGAATACGATCACCAGACAGCAGGATGCCTACACCTTTTAAACAAGGGTCACTATGTTTGACCTACCCTGACCCGCTGCCACCGACGATTGCAATCTTCTTTCCCGTGGGCACCTCGAAGCTGAGTTTCTTGAAGAGCTTCTGCTCTGGAAGGTAGCCAAAGGCCACGTCCTCGAATTTGATGTGGGCCTCCTGGGGTGAGACTTGGAGGGCGGGGGCGTCCACTTTGCTCTGGAGTGCACAGTTAAAGTGAAAACATAGTTCTGCATGGTAAGGGTTTGAGAACCCGTCTTGCACCATTTCATATTTGCTTGCAGTATATCGAAAGAGTTTACCAAGGAACTTACCTGGCTGACGCGATTTGCCGGGATGATGAGTTGTTTTGGAGTATTTTGAGATAAAAAATAAAAGTCGATATACAGACTTTTATTCCAGAAGGATTCAGGCTAACTCAGTCTCAGGGACAACTCAGCCCTATTTTGGACAATTCACACGCAGTTCATGACCGCCATATTTTATACATAGGCGCAGGTTCATTTTGTATGCCCATTAAAGAGGTTCTTTGACGGGCGCGTTGTATCACCTCGGCCCATAACTGTTACAAGCCAGAACGCAAAGCACTCCCATACAGGCCGAGTTGGTGAGTTGTCCCGCGAGTCTGAGTTGGCCTGACCCCATTCTAAGATTGCACCTCCGGCAAACCTTTTTGGTCAATATTTCGCATTGCCATCGCTACCCAACAAATATCTTGTTATTACAGTATTATTCTACACATTTTATTTGGCTTAGGTGTACAATTTGGAGTGAAAGTCTACAATTCTGCAGGCATACCAAAACTATGTTTTACCTTTAAAGGGACATTCCAGACAATTTTCATAATTTCACATCATGTAGTACATAAATCGACAACTCCCTATATAGATTTGTGGAATTTATTGTGGTTCTTGAGCAGAGAAACAATACTTTGAAAAACATTAAACAAATTACACTGAACAAGGATGATGACATCGAAGGTTCACATATTTCAGAAATGAAGCAGTGTAATTTCATAACAATACCGCTTGCTTGCGAGTTCACCTGTGTATAATCTATGCATGCCTTCTTCTTTTGCTCTGCTTCCTTGAGCCCCAACTCATGCATTCTTATGGTGACTCTGCCATGTCATCATCCTTGTTCATTGCAATTTGTTCTATTTTTTGAAAATATTTTTATTCTTCATCCCAATTATCACAAATTCTGAAACTCTGTCCTCAGTATAGCTAATTTATAGTTGTACAAATGTAAAAATCTGAGAATCACCTGGAGGTCTCCCTTAAGCATGAGGGGAGTTAGCAAAATGGGTGAGGGGGGCTTATCATATTCCGTTTCCTTCACTGTACAGGAGCAATAGATATGTTGCCAGTGAAATCATTTCACTTCACATAAAATTGCACTTTAAAAAAAATTAATGACTTAGCATATATGGCAGTTATTGATGTGAGGTAGTTGAATGCCTTGGATTATAGCAATGTATCCCCTCCCCCCCCCCCCCCCCCAAAAAAAAAAAAAAAAAAAAAAAAAAAAATTACTTTTTAATAAAAAAAATAAATAAATGATGAAAACATGGGATTAAACAATCCGCTCAAGTTTCAAACAAAATACAGACACTTTACTCTTTGTTGTTGTGTTGTGTCTTTGTCTCCCTATGCTATTCTCAATCCCACAGAACAGAGATCCTGCTGAAGCTCATGAATTACAACAATAACTATAATGATGTATTGTACTCGGCAATCCTCTTGTCTTAGCTACTGCTGTTTTCCTTGATATTACATAACTTCCTTTAACCGTCAGTCATTAGATGACATAATAGTGCACTCCGGGTGCACAAAAATATGTTCACCTGTCCCTCTGAATACAGTACTAGCTTTGCAGTGGGATTTGGCGATTTCTTTCACTCTTGACAGTAAGTCTGGTACCTTAAAAACTATGATCATCAAGGCATAAGAATTCATAGAACCTTATGGGGCCTTGAACCCTACCCCCCCCCCCCCCTCTTCAAATACAAAGAAAAAAAAAAGAATATAACAACATTATTTGTAGATACTGAATATTTGGATTCAAGAATAGTAACAAACCCGCCCCCAATCTTCCCACAAATGACTGGTCTACTACTGTCACACAAATATATTCATCATATCCGCAAATTTCCGTAATTTTGTAGTTGGGTTGGATCCCTCAACCCCTAGTAAGAATGAACCTGCCCCCTCCTAAAAAGAAAAAAGAAACAAGCATCCATGGAACATGTGAGTGGCTTTGAACCACTAACCTTCCAATAGGGTGGTTACCTTTATATCTGTCTCCACTTTGAGGAGGTTGAACATGGTACCCATGTCAATCAGGGACTGCCGGATCTCTCGGTACACCGATCCCAGGAAGTTGAGGGGCAAGGAGAGCTGGAAGAGCAGACCGTTGACCATGACAAGGTCACCAACGGTCAGGTTGCCTAGGAAACAAGCATCAATTACGGATGTAGCGGTCAGCCTATGTCACCTGTGCCCGTTTCTATCACAGCTCTGGGACATTTTACAAATAGTAGAGTGAACAATCTTATTACCTGTCAAATCCACACACTAAGAAGCCTTGGTAAGACCTAACCATTCTCTCTTTTTTTTTTCTGTTTTTTGCACATTAACCAATAAAGCTTCTGACTGGAAATTACACATCCCACAGCTATGGTGGATGAAAATTAAGAACACTAGTGAAATACCTGATACATAACTTAAAGTTCACAAAGTTCACAGATATGCCACATATGGTTAGGGTGACATCTGTTTTGCACTCAACAACTCCACAACACCTTATACCTCTGAGGTAGAACCTCATCAAAGCAGCAAGTAATGTCTTTGGATCACACAAGTTGTACATTGAGATAAGCTCACTACATGGCTGCCCTGCACTTTACTCAATGATGCTGTTACAGCTCTTGCAATGCTTTATCATTACGGGAACAAAGTCACATGTGTACATCCACAACATTAGAGGTACAGCTGTACCTCACTTTAGAGATTATAAAGCAAAATATTTTTGCAGCATTAAATTTTTGCCAATTGGGGCCAATGGCCTTTTTTTTTTGCAGCATAAATTTCATAAATTGCCACTGGCATTCAATGCACCAAGTGTAGACGAGAACTTCCATGCGCATTTTGATTTTGCAAATCTTGGCCCTTGCGAAATTCACAAAATCAAAATGGACACAAACACTTATGGTTTTCTTCTGGGTTTATAGTAATCTATATGCATACAATGTGTATATATGATCTAACTTTCACCCTTGCTGAGCCTTATTCAACAATGGCCACACACATTAGAGTGCTGTCCTTGCTGACTGGCACACATGTCTGATAATTAAGTGTCAATTGATAAAGATCACCTAATCACCCTCATCTCTATTATGTCACCACAGTCTTCCTGTTGGACTGAGGCACAATGCTTCACCTTTAAAGGGCAAGTTCACCTTCATTATAATACAGATTGAGAGAATATGTAGCAATATTAGTGGAACACATCATTGAAAATTTGAGGAAAATCAGACAATCCGTTCAAAAGTTATGAATTTTTGAAGTTTTTGTGCAGTCACCGCTGGGTGAGAAGACTACTGCAGTGTATGATGTCACATGCGTACAACAATATAAGGAAAATATAAAGAAAATTTCACAAAATTTCATCTTTTGAAAAAAGTACACATTCCCTCGACTTGTTACTGACATATGTTAAGGGTAATATTATTCCCATTGCCTTTAGAAAGAGACAAGTCAGGTGCTCTTGTATTATGCGAAAAAAAGTGAAAATATGTTGAATTTTCTTCACATTTTCTCTACACTGTTGTACTCATATGACATCACGAGCCTTAGTAGTCTCCTCATCCAGCGGTTCCAACACAAAAATTCTAAAAATTCATAACTTTTGCATCGATTGTCCAATTTTCCTCAAACTTTCACTGATGTGTTCTACTAATATTGCTGCATGCTCTCAATCCTTATGTTTATGAAGGTGAACTTGTCCTTTAATGGGCTTGCTAACTTTACAACCAACATGTAGGTCAAGTTTGGATGAATTACTGTATGTGAATGTGCACCACAAAACAAACAAAATGTCGCACCCCTCGATTTTACATGAGGACTCATAACAGGTGAAATAGGTCAACTAAGTCAATCTTGAGTTTTTTCATATTTTCTGAAAGAGCTATCTTTCTTCTACATTATTCTTTAGTTTGGAATTATAACACGAATGGAAAAGTATGTTTTCAAAAGTTTTTCTACAACCCTTTTTTTTGGGGGGGGGGAGAGTAGAATGATCAGGTATGTATTAGAGGCTCCTTTTCATTTCTTGAAATCCTTTGTACACTCTTCACTTTCAAGTCTAATAACTTTTGAAAGGATAATGCTACTGCTTTGTAAGTTGGCATTAATCATGGACAGAATGTGTTAATAGACCATGCTCAATTTCAGCTTAATCTAAATATCCCTTCATTGTTGTTGCTCCGGTGGTTGACATCCTGTGTTTTGTCCCTTTCATCCCACAGCTAGTGCGGCTTGGTGAAAGATTAAAGCGCTCGAATAGACCCCGTACTTCAGAGCCTATTTTCTAAAATCACACTTTTCCAGAGTGTGTGCTTTCTTTCCAGTATTTAGGTAGGTTAGGGGAGTCCATTTAAATCGAGTTGTACATGTACATCATTTTAAAGCTTATAGTCTGCTCTTTCAGAATCTGCCCTTAACTAAAAATCCATGTCTGGCAACTTTTTGTTGGTTTTGTGATACAGGGTCACATAATTATACAATGAAAAAGCTTGGCTCAATTAGCCGAGTGCCCTGGGACATAAAAGGTTCGAAAAAAAGAGAGGAAAACTGATAAGTGCAATAAATGATTTCTACTGATTAACTTCTTGTGTGCTTTGACCGTTGACTGACACAGATCACCGCATAACCTGGTATACACAGTCCAAAGTCCATGGCATAGAAAGGGTTAAAGGGATGGTTTGGTTTTGGTTGAGATAAGGCTTCAGGTTTCCAACTTTTTGTGAGATAATGAGACAATTCTTAATATGGAAAATGAAAGAGCATACAACTCTGAGAGGAATTCAAAGCTTATTGGATGAAAAATTGGTTTTGAGATGCCCAGAAACAAATAGGTCCTAATAAAAGGTGGGACCCACCTTTTATTAGGACCACTTTGTTTTTCTTTGTCTTTTGATATCTCAGCAATGTCAAAAACCGATTTTCATCAACTAAAACTTTAATTCCTCTGAGAATTGTATGTTCTTTAACATTTTATATAAATAGTTTCTAATTTATCTCCCAAAAAGTTTAAACCTGAATCCCCATCTCAAACCAAAACTAGATCATCCCTTTAAGTAGGATTTTCTGTTTTTGTTTTTGTGTTTTTCTTTGCTCGTCTTGTCTGGTTTACCTGCCAGGATGCCGTTACTAGCAAGGACCATGACGGCAGCCAGCGAGGCACTGAAGATAACGTTCTGGCCAAAGTTGAGCAGGGCCAGGCTGGTGGTTGTCTTTAGTGAGGCCTTCTCGTACTGTGCAAGCGTCTTGTCGTAGTTGTTAGCCTCGTATGTCTCATTGTTGAAGTACTGGAGGGAGACAGGGAAAAACCAAATGTGAAGAAATTCTGGACATGGCAGTTAAAGTCTTCCCTGAAAAAAGCTTACCATATGCTATTACAGAGTTCAATACATTTACTTCAATTATAACAGGAATAGAAATCCTTCTAATCGTATCTGTTCATTCCATTCATTCTTATAGAAGTTTAAACTACCTGTATAAAACTCCTTAATGACTGATACTGTAAGACAATTTCACTTCTTAAGATACTGAGTACATTTTGTCTCGCATGTTTGATATTCCATAATTTCTTGATCACATGGAAAAGCGTATTAGACACAAAGTGCATTACACCCAACAAAGACCACAAATTCTGAGAACCAAAAGAATATATGGTAAGCATGGAATATTTTGCTATATGGGAGTTTTTGTAAATTGTACATTTTTTGCAACTCGGGTAAAAGCAAAAACATGTGAATAAATCTACAAGAAATCAAAAAATGTAGAAACACTCTCATCCATAAATCTGTAAAAATCTATGTACGCAAATTTCACTGATATAGACCACATTTGCATTATATGTTTGTGAGATCTGAGCCACTTGTCAATACGTAACACAACAGGCCAGAGCCCTGGGGAAGTGCGTCAATCTGATCCGAGTATCGCCCCCAAACCTTAAAATCTTCCGCCAACATGACCCCAAAGCTACCTTGACCGTCTCATAATTAATGAGGGAATCGATGGCGTGGTTGCCGGCCTCGTTGTCCGCCCTGTTCATTTCCATCCGGAACTTGGTCCTCCATGCCGTGATACTCAGCGTGAATGTTGCGTAGGCTGCTATGCATGAGAGGGTGATGCCAGCAAAGGCCGGTCCAAGTTTGTAGTACTACGACAGAGCAGTAAGAGAGAGAGAAATATGTCAAAAGTAGAAAAGCACTCTGAGAGCGCAGATCTCTGTCTAGCAGCTCATTTCCACCCATACACGCATGCTGGAAATCGCCCAATTTCCCAAATATAGACGCTTTTTGTTTCAGCTTTCAGCCTCGCCCGAGCATAGCAGGTACTTTAAGAGCGCTTATGCAAACCCCAAATATGCGCAGCTTGAACTCAAATGTTTATTGACCCTATCTGCCAAAAGATAAGAAATACTTTCAAAATTCATAAAAAATTTCTGAATGACTACCAAAATTTAATCATATTTTCCTCCTGTCATTATCAACTTTGCTTACAAGTTTCAGCCAAATCTGTTCTCAACTTTTTGAGCTATTCTGCACACAGACAAACAAACCAATGCCAGCAAAAACATAACTTCCTCGGCAGAGGTAATGAACAGAATGCCCCAAAAATATGGAATTGTCAGGAGCCGTCACTGTTGCCATCTTGATAACATTAACAACTTAATATGTAATTCGCCAAAAAATGGTCTCCAACAGTATCCCTAACTTCACCGTTTTTATCATCAAAGTCAATGTGAACATGGTGTAGAATGCATCTTTGAATTTACTTTTCGAGTTAGATCTGCATCTCCTGAAACACATTTCACTCACCATGATGCCTGTTACCAGACAAACTTCAAAGATTGTTGGAACAATGTTGAATACTAGGGCCATGAGAACAAAGTTGATTCCCCTGAAAAGTAGAAAAATCGGACAAGAAAATGCTTGCTTCATGCTTCAGAATTATCGTATTCAGTTTCATCTCTGAGAAGTTCAAATGAGTTCAAAAAAACTAGTTTTAGCTCACCTCCAAATAGATCCCTTTTATTGAAAACATGTCTTATTTCCATTTTAAAGGTGCTGTTTACCATTGGGAGCAGTGATTTAAAAAATGTTTGAGTTATTACATTTGATGCATATTTATAGGTATCACAAAAATCCTACCATATAAAATTTTGAAATAAAGCCTAAAATATAAGGAGATATCACTATTTTTCTCGATAAAACATACCTATAAACGGTTTAGTCAAGAAACAATTTTGTTATAACTATTGTTTACATTTTGTATATTTCACAATGCTTAGCACTGATTATATTGATTAACTTTTTAACACTGGCTGTTTCTATCCCTAACTCACATTTTAGAACTATTTTGAAGTACTAAAGCTGGGTTTTTGTTTCATCTGCAAATGGTAAATAATGCCTTTAATCACCTTCAATTTCCCTCCATGGTACAGTATATGTCCTATATTTCATGAATTGGGGCTCGTGTGACAATTTGACCTTTGACCATGATCAGTTTATGCAGCAAATTAACAATGCATTTACACTCTTCCTCCTAAATCACACCACTAACACACATTCTTTGAAAAGTTATAGCCTAACAATCGCCATTGTGATAAACCAAAGTTCAGTATGCTTTAATAGACCTTCAACTTTATGGGGATTTTGACACCAGTCTAATCAAGGCATCTACACCTCATGTAGCATGATGCGGCCAGATTTGACAATTTTTGTGACAATTTTTCATGTATCATGATTATAATGAGATCTGGGACAGACGAACAAACAAGCGGAAAAGAACTTAAAGCCTTCTGTAGGTTTGGGGACAGAGGCATAAAAGAACAGAAATGTCTTCTGAAATGTACAGTTGTAGTCTCTGCTTAATAGGGTATGCTGAAACCATGATATATTCGCGGCATGAAATTTTTGCAAATAAGGAGCCGACGGCCTTTTTCGTGGCATGAAATTTTTGCAAATTGCCACTTCAATGCATATACTGTAAACAAGAACTTTCACGTGTATCTTAATTTTGTGAATCTTGGTGCTTGCCAAATTCACAAAATTAAAATGCATGTAAACATTCCTCGTTTTTCAGTGGTCTAGCAGAGCATTTCTTACCCGAATAAATGCAGTACCCTTTTGACCAGAAAGCATGTTAATTCATTCACAAGACAGATAATACATACTAATCACACACCTCTCTTCATCAGTCGCACAGCACATACAGCCATAGCTCATCTACAGTCACACAACAGCCTTTAGTGTCTGTAGCATAATATTGCAAACAATCTGCATGCAGCCCCAAGTCCTCAATCAAGTCACATGCATGATGCTAAACATCTGTCATTTTAAACTAGACTCCCGTATACTGTAAAAGTGGATATTTTCATGCTACTAACTTTTCGTGCTCCGCCGGGTAAGAAGAGTTTCGCGTGTTTTTAATTCCGCAAAATCAAGACATCAAGTACAGGAACATATGGCAAGCAAAAATACTTGTGTGCTTTTATTTTCGCACTAGTCTTTGGTTGCGCGAAATGCGCGAAAATTTCAACACCGCGAAAATGTCCACTTGTACAGTATATGCATATGCAGCCAAATGCTGCAACAAATTTTACTACATCCCCGTATGTTCCAAGGGTGACCATAAGTCTGTTTTCAGTTAACAGCCTAAAGAAAGGTTACAGTCTAAATGGAGTTTAGTTTTTCTTCGTTTCTCTTGAGAGCTAGCAATACCTAATAGGCACATGTACATGTATAGTGATTGGTGTGTTACTGTGTGTGTGTGTGTGTGTGTGTGTGTGTGGTGCTGGTGCAAAAGTTTGCACACAGCTTGCATTAATGGGTCTATTTGTACCAGTGATGCAGCGAACTGGCCATACACTATTCGTTTACAGTTAGTGTGTTTTAAATGCAAACCCCTGCTCTCTATCTACTATTAGCACCCCATAATTTCTTCATAATTTAAACACAAATCTTAAAGGCTTTCTGTAGGAAACTATGGGAAATAGATCAGGTTAATCTGGAAAATGCCTACTCTAACATCTGTTAAATATAACATACATCAGGAACTGTTGGAGAGAAGAGAACTTGAACTTGAACTTTAAAAGAACTTGAACTTGAACTGTTTTTCAGCTTGGAAGTCTAAAACCAGAGAGCACTGTATTACCTGCTGCCTCTGTCGATAGCCTTGGATAGCCCCCCCGTCTGGCGCGACAGGTGGAAGCTCAGATCCAGCTGGTGGAGATGCGTAAAGACATTCTTGGCGACACGGCGGATAGAGTTCTGGGCCACTTTGGCAAAGACGGCGTTCCGCGCTTCGTTGAAGAATGACGCTCCCGCCCTTGCAGCCCCGTCTGGATAGTAAAAGCGTTGAAAACGACTCGACGATAAAAATCAAGAATCGCGCCTTTGAAACTAGTAACCTCCACTTCGCTTCTCTCCAAATCATTCCCCCCCCCCCCACCTCTTTCAAATTTTTCTATCAACTGCAAAGTCTGAAAAGTCCCCTGAACAATTGCATGCTGACTTTTGCAAGTGTGAAAAGGTAATAGGAATCAAAAACTTTGGAATCAGTGACATTTTGATCAGTTATTCAATTTGTCAAGTTTTCTGCACCCACTGAGCTCCGTCCCCCCACCCCCCCCCCCCAAAAAAAAAAACCCCACCAACATCCAAACTTCCTTGCCATTTCTGAGGTCATAATCAGTAAAGCTGGTTGAGCATCATACTGCCTAATGTTACGCATGTTACCTTGAGTACTGCACAAAGACGATTATATAGCATGGTAGATTTTATAGAACTGCAAATAAAGATAGTGTGATAGTATGGAAAGAAAAGGTGTGATAAAGGTGTCTGAAACCTGTCTCGTTATTTTGAGCGGGTGCACCTGGTTATGGCAAGGTGCATATCATCAGGTAATGTTGTGCTTTTAAGTTACATTTATCATTAAGATGACTTTACATTTGATGTCATCACGTCGAGCAAGAAAGATTTTTGAGGGTGGAGGTAAGTGGTGGGTGCAGAAGAACAAATTCATTTATTTTGAATAATTCCAAAAATTTGATACATATTTCAATCAAACAATTCTTGACTTCTGAAGACCTATGAACTTCAATAGAGGTCACGGCCACAGGACTTGCACTGGATGTCTGGGAACCTGAAAGATTTCAATGCCTAGATGATCCTGTTTGAACTTCAGAAATGACAAAATTCAGACAAAAATCAAAGTTTGTCGGGTTGAGGTGGTTAAAGCAGAGTTATTTTCCTTGGAAAAATAAGACAAAACCACACCAAACACTCACAAATCAAACACTCGTAACAGAAGTGAGTGCTCTTTCAGCATGGTATTAAAAAACAACACTAAAGATAGAAAGATATCCCACTCAGCTGGAGCATTCATCACACATTAACGATATACAGAGATACGCATAAAACATATGTATTTCTACATAGCTGCTGCTTTAATCTTGCATTTCACGTGACCAGAAACTAGCACTGAAATAAAAGCATGTGAATATTTTTGCTTGCTATACGTTCCAGTAGTTGATGCCTTGATCCCGTGGAATTAAAAAACAAGCGAAACTCTTCTTACCCGGCCGAGCACAATATATCAGTCGCGCGAAAAATAGCCACTTTTACAGTACCACTCTGCAGTATAACTTACAAGCAAGCAACAGTGTGGTAGCAACAGTTGTCCCCGTCCCAACCGCTGCAACAGTCTCCGATGCAGTTTGGTATTCGGTGAGGTAATCGACAGCATACTTGAAGAGGAACGGCACATACACGTTGGATACCTGACACCACGACACAAGAGCAAATTATATTCTCAATTTATACCCATCTACCTGTAAACAGCGATCATGGAAGTCACAAGTCTGCAGTCTCAAACAGTATGCCAAGAAAGAAAAGAAAAATACATTTCATAGTACATATCTACAATTATTGCAATATGTTGGGACTTGATCTTCATCTCGTGTAATGGGCATCATGGTAAAAATTACAGAAAAGTGCAAAAAGAAATGACTAAATGAACATATACACAGAAGGGGGATAACAACACAAAACACAACATTATTTTTTGCAATGTATGCACACTAAGTTAGGAACATACCACTGTATACGCCAAATATTTCGGGAGGTTTTTATTTTCGCAAATTTCGCGAGTCAAGTGCTATTCGCAAAATTAAAGACACACGAAAATAACAAGTCTGATCCCGATATGAATGTGACGCATACTTAAACATTACTCCATTCAGTACAGTACTCCACGATCGTGAATTTAACTACTCGCGAAATCATCGGGAAGTCCCGCTACGTGAAAATTTAGACTCGCTAAATATATGGCGTATACAGTATAATATATGTGCACCAATACTTCAAAGGATTGAAGAATGATGACCAGTACTTACCTTGGCTGCTACCAACAGTGACAGTGCCACTACCACCCTGGCCTTTATGGCATATTCTCCCTTCGGCCACACATAGCCCATCATTGCCTTCATGATGTCCCAGCCCCCGACCTGGTCGGTGACGTCCACGTTGGCCGGAATGCCCCCGCCATGGGCGTGAAAGTCGCGCTGGGGCTGTGTCGGGAGCAGCGGCACATCTGTCGACGCACCCTGGAACTGTAACAACGCAAGACGTAAACTCAATGATAATATATATCCTACACAGGCTTAATCGTACATCCTTCTGATTTCACTACAAATTGCACACAACAGATATCAGCTATTTAAATGACTTATGACATTTTTTCTATGTGTCTATGGTTAAAGCAGAAGTTCTCTTCAAAAGCTGGCAATCATGCTGGTTTCACATTGAATAAAAAAAGAGAGACAAAAACAACTACAGAGGACACAAACAACACAGCAGCATTGCATTTTACCCTTTAACGGATCATGACATCATAGGCAACAATCCAACGGCACTTTGAAACATTTAAAGTCAGCTTTTCTATTCCTGTGGCATATCATCTCAAGCATTCCTTCAAGGACATAATTTGTAAACAATACAGACAAAGGAGAAAGCGCTGCATCACTTATGGTTTGAACTTCAAGGACAAGTTCACCCAAATGCATGTTTGAATCGAGTGAATGGAGCAATATTAGTAGAACTCATCAGTGAAAGTTTGAGGAAACTCAGACAAATGATGCGTTTAAAAAGTTATGAACTATACAGCTTCAGTGCCGTCATCGCTGGATGAGAAGACTACAACAGTTTGTAACTTCACTGTAGAATAACGGTATAACCAACCCCCCCCCCCCCCACACACACACACACCCTAAAAAAAATCAGCATATTGTCATATTTCTTACAAAGCGAGCTGAAGGAATGGTAACTTTTCATAAAAAAATGAAAGGTTGTGGAACGCTCTTTTCTTTAATTGTGACAAATACACTCAGTAAAAATCAAAATAAAAGAAAGTAAACACTTGTTCCAATACATATTTTTTTCATAGAAGATTTTGATAAAAATAATTGTGTCATATACGACATCAAAGATTATTTAATTGGCTATCAACCTAGTAGGTTAGAAGAGAAATTTCACACATGAGTAAATACATTGCTTTTGTCCTTCAAGACACATAAGTAAAAATTGTAAAAATTGGCATTTTGTCATTCACTTGCAATGCCCTTCAAGATACGTAGCAATGATAACAAAATACCAATTTAACACAAGGAGAGACACGTGTTAGCAAAAATAAGTTTTCATCCCCTTGTATCTCTTTATCTTCAAACAAAATCAAGGTAGGAAACAAATGGGGGAAAAAGAGTTATCTGTCAAATATAACTTCAGATGACACAGGGAACAAGCTGTAAAGGTGATAGAATGGACATAATTTCTTTATTTCATTCTTTTGATTTAGGAATTTATCTCTTTATGTGCCATGGTGTAAGCTCCCTGTGTGCCACATTATTCTGAGACATGCTTTGGGCAAACATTCTGTTCCTCAAATCTATGTAACTTCTGTAGATTTGTGTTGCCCTGGGCATTACATGAGCAAAGTTGTATTTAACAAGCCAAGCTTTACTTTGATGTAAACTGAAAGTAAAATTTTTGTTGTTGTTTTTTCAAATGACTAGAAGCTAAATTATTGTAGAGGCAAGACTTTTGTGCACAAAACAGCCACAAAAGGTTAGACTGCTTGATAGTCAATCACAACATGTAATACCTAGCTACATGTGACAGGAATGGAATAATGAGAAATGCTTTCACTCCACTTTGGCATTTGGTAAATTATTGTCTTTTTTTATCATTGTTATATAGAAGAGCACATACGCATGAATGATAACTTGTCCATATTGTAATCTTTACTTTTGTGCTTTGAGAGAGAAAGATAAATGTGTTCACTCATGCAGAAAGTTTGCCTTTATACTGACCTACTAGGTTGATAGGCAATTACATTTATTTACTTTTAACATAGTATAACATTGATATTTAGCCAAATTTTCTACGAGAAATGCGAACTTGAAAAAGGGTTGCTACTTTCTTTTTCTTTTTGGCATCACAAAAGTGAAGTACTCTTCTCTGTCTCCAAAAAAGGTGACAAAATCAGTCTCTTTAATTTGGCCGTGAATTGGCCGCGACTAAGGAGATGTCGGACAGACGTCTCTGAGACCAACTAAAGACTGGAATATATAGTTTCTGAATTATCACACATGTTTGATTCTCTTGCAATTTCTCAGAGAGAAGGATACTGTAGAACAAGATATCTTCGTGGCATGAAATTTTCGCAAACTGGAGCCGACAGGCTTTTTTGCAGCATGAAATTTTTGCAAGTTGCCTCTAACATTCAACATGTTTAGTGTAGACAAGAACTTTCGCGTGCATTTTAATTTTGCAAATCTTGGCTCTCGTGAAATTCGCGAAATTAAACTGCACGCGAACATTCCTTGTTTTACAGTAGTCTCCATGCTGATGAAACGCCTATTTTACAATAAAGCAAAAAAGACATTCAATGAGGACGAGTCCAGAGTATACTCGGGCAGGTGCCTATGGGAAATGTATGTTGCAGCAAAATCAGTCCGTCCTCAATGGGTTAACTACATTTTCATTAGGGTACATCATAAAAAACAAACAAACAAACAAACAAAAACCAGAATATTCTATTACAATGGTATATTTCATCTCCATCTTTTGAACATATTGATTTTGTTTGAAGTAGA
Organism: Diadema setosum; assembly: GCF_964275005.1. Classification (NCBI taxonomy): domain Eukaryota; kingdom Metazoa; phylum Echinodermata; class Echinoidea; order Diadematoida; family Diadematidae; genus Diadema; species Diadema setosum. The sequence continues at coordinate 8,395,060 of NC_092703.1, read as the reverse complement.
TTGTCGTGATTTGTGAGCTCTAAAACTGTACATGTATTGAATATATGCTGCCGAGGCAAGCAGGTACGCTTGAAAAGCAATGAATTATATCGAAGGCACACGTATAACTGTGTCAATTGTTCAAGTAATCAAAGGAGGAAACACATGATGAATGTCACAGCTGGAGTGAATTAAAATGGTCTGGAAGATTCGTGTGTGTGTGTGCGTGTGTGCAAGGAGCTTCAAACACACGAAGCTCCTGTGTATGTGTGTGTGTGTGTGTGTGTGTGTGTGTGCGTGCGTGTGTGTGTGTGTGTGTGTGTGTGTGTGTTGACTGGGATTTAACAGGGTGCAGAATGAAGAAAAAATAATTAACAATATCATGATGCATATTTCCAACAGGTATTGCGTGATTTGGTTTATCTAGGTACAAACCACACCACGAGACATCATTGGTGGTCAACACATGTTTGGATTGCAGGGACAACACAAGAAAATTTACAAATTGTAATCATGTGATACACACAAATCACCACACACAATTTTATACCCAGTGCACACTGCATGCCTGTCATTTAGGTGGCCTGTCACCAGCTAGTGCATGCTCATATGCAATTGCGCAATTTCTGGGTCTATAAATCATTACTACAATGCATGCACAATGTACATCAACATTGTCTCTCCAATATCCGGCCAAATCACTTATCCTAGAGGGCAGCTATTTCGCATGGTCAGAGAGGATGTAAAGCGCTGAAACAATGAACAATGCATTGACCTCATGCCCCCCCCCCCCCAACACATGAGGCTGCCATAACCCCCTTCGAACAGTTATCAGTCTTTAAAAATCAAACAGCTACTGTCAGCACTGTGAATAAAAGTACACTTGTAAGGCAAGATAAGATTTGTGGGAACTGCAGTGGAAACCACCTCCTATTCTCCAGCAGTCAAAAAAAAAAAAATTGCAGTCGCCACTGGCAGGAAATGCAATTGCTGGGTTAAAAAGTGTCGTCAAGTGAAGCCATTCCCCACGGACACGGGCATGGTTGAACCCATAGCAACAAATCCAGAGGAGACATACAGTGTAGCCATGCCATAGGCCATCTCAACGTGATGTGCATGCTAATAGAGTCCTACAATCGAAAATCCATACAATCCAAAGCTGAGTTACCACACATAGAAACACTATTACTATTCATGCCAAAAATGCCAACATGGGCATTATCTGTTTTATAGAATGGGAGACATTTTTTTTTTTTCTCCTGAAATCCATTTTTCTTTTCTTTTAGAATGTAACCTGATAGCAAATTTACTGGATGAATTTCCTTTTGGCTTGCTAGAGATGTAAAGCATACATCCAGTATTTCCATCCATTCGTGGTAATACTGAATGCATTCAAATTGGCTAGCAAAAGGCATTTAAGTGCACCAATTGTTTGCTTTATATGCGCAAACTCTTCATTCAAGTGCAAGGTGACATGTTTACCATGGCCATTGTCAGTGAGGCAACGTGTGGCCAGTAAAGATAAATACACAGCTGTCAACCAATGACAATGCAGGATTTGCTCAACTTGCTCTTTAATACCACCTGCAAAACCCCCCAAAAAAGTTGATTTACCTGTATGGAAGTTCTGGCATCATAGTATCTCGAACAATTTGATGCAATCGTTGATTTTCCAGATGAATATCCGTACACCACATCTTTACGCGAAGGAGCACAGCCGGATGTACACACGCCACTCATTGCGAGTCCTCCATACACCTTCGAGATGAGCGGAAAGCTAAACTAAACAGCATGTGAACACTCCATGTCATTCAACCTGTCACAGAACCCACAGATTGGGTGAACAGCATCGCTATTATCACGGGAAGCAAATGGTCACATGCAGACTTGACAGGCTCCAAAAAGGACCTGAACTCACAGACTAGGTGATACCACCTTAAAGCACACACTGTTACTACTGTGAGATCACACACAATTGAGCTCTTAGGTACAAAGGTTCAAAAAGATTTAATAAACTAGATAGCACGCACAAGCATTGTGCAAGGTGCAAAGATTTTTAGCAGACTGGATTCCAAGCACAGGTATTGGTCAATACACTTTTATGAGGAGATTGTCCTTCTCGTGACCTCCAAAAGCAAATTTGGACTGCTGCTGTTGCAGACGCAAGCCATCTGGATTGGCCATGAGCCAGTTAAATGTTCTAGTATGGAATGGATCAGATTCTATGGAGTAGATCAGATCCTACAAAACTGTTAAAGGTCATCATCAATATCGCCGATGACATCATTGTGTCTCGAGCAGTCTCTCGATGACAACCTCCACAACCTGATGGAAATCGCTGCCGGGAAATAGTGTCAAAATCAACAGCAGCAGACGTACGATGAAAGCAGAAGCGGAAAGCACTCTTATCTGCATGCTCTGTGATGAACAGAGGATGTAGCCACATCCTGCAAAGGTGGTGCCATAGTGTATATGGCGCCACCACATGAGAGAACGCTGCCGCAACAGTTTCTCGTCATGGTCATTCATCCCCACGATGTGTGACTGCGTAACAGCTGATTTGTGCGAGCTTCTTCATCAAGAGAACAGCTTCGCGCGGAGTACGTGAGAGTCACTAGCTTGCATATCGATGACATATGTGGAAAAAATCTGTAAATCTGCGACCCTATGATATTCTGATCTGAGAAATGAAAAAGCAAGCGAGGTCGACGCATTTTTATGCAGGCGCAGAGCAATGTTACTCAAGGAATTATATCGCGCTTGCATCAAAAGCAGCCAGTGAAGCAGAAACAAGCTGCGCTAATATTGAAAGGGAAGTGTTGGCTGTTGTGTTCATGCGTGAGCGTTTTCATACATCTGCCTATGGCAAGCAATTAAAGGTAGAATCTGATCACAAGCAAAAAGCTGCAGATGATATGCAATTCACAGCTGTCCTATGTTGCCTCCAACGGAAGTTATTATGCCTTCAGCTTTACAAGTTTGGAGACGCATCATACAGCATGTGCTCCTGCAACAATTGCTGCGGTCTTATTTTCTCAAATGACCAAGAGTTAGGGTGCGATAGGGTTTTAGGTTTAGTTTGATGTGAAAATCAGGATACAGGCGAGGGATACCGGTATGTTTGTGGGTAGAATTTATTTCTGGCTTAGCGTGCAGATATTTCATGGGAGCAGAAAGTTTGCTGCAGGAGCAACAGTGTCATGGAGCCTATACAACTATGTGTGACTATTGTCCTGGCACACAAATCGCCAGGTATGATGCAAGAGATTGTCAAAGAGCCGAGTGTACCAGAAAAAGCTATCAGTGACAACGGCCCACAATTCACCTCATCGACACACGGAGCATTCCCAGAGAAATGGGGCTTCACAAACATGATGTGATCTCCCCATTTTCCCCAGTATGACTGCTTTGTTCAGCAGTCAATCCAAATTTGTCAAGCATACAATGAAGCAAGCAAAGGCCAATGGTCAAAATGTGAACATGGCCATCTTGTCCACGTCTGAGGACAACCATTGTCGATAGTAAAATTCAATCTCCTGCTGAACTCTTGCGCCAACGAAAGGTTTGAAGCAATTTCCCCATTAAAATAAACGCAATGTCACACAAAAAGAACAAACCTACAGCATCTTCAGGAACAGCAGTGCCAGCAAAAAGCCAACTTTGACTGTACAGCCCATGATCTAAGGCAACTTGTCCTTGGCAAACTTGTTCACATTCAGGACTCGCACACAGGCTTGAGCCTCGTTCATTCATCCTGATTATGCCAAACTGTCACAAACTCTGCCGCAACTGCGTATATTTACATTTGTGACACTGAGCCTACCAGTGAGCAGGCTATAGTTGTAACTACTCATTATCAAAGTCTCGCAGGATAAAATAATGCCTCTGGCACCACTTTGTGGTGGAGGCATAAAAAAAGGTAAAGTTGACCATTGCACACCCAGTGTGTGCATGTGTGTTCATTGTTGTTGAATATTTCAGACCTGATCTGATTTTTTTTCAGTGCATTTCATGGTCTCCACGGCCTCCAAAAGTTTGGAAACCATTCTAAATAGTCTTTTGACAGTCTTTCATGAAAACTGTCCTACAGTGGTCTTTCAGCAGTGTTTTAGCAGCCTTGAAATGAGCATTCAAGGGTTTGACTGGTCTTGAACTTTGCTTTCAACAGTCTCTCAAGGCCGGCAACTGCATTTTTTGGAGAAGATTACAGAAAAGATTATGGAGAGATCACCGAGGGACCATCTAAAGACTAGTGATGATGTCTCTCAGAGATCTTGATTGATCTTGTGAAGGTGTCAGGAAGTATGCCAGATGGTCGTAGTGGTCTCTCAGTGAATGTTCATAAAGGTTCCTCAGAGATCTCTGAGGAATCTGTTGGAAAATTACTTAAATTGGTCTTTTAATACTCATTTGTTTGTTTGTTTGTTTGTTTGTTTTTTCTTTAAGTAATAGAGGGCCATTCCACATAGACAATATTCTTGTCTGGTCTTGGAGACTAATCATGAGAGATCTTACAAATTTGGGGTCTCTTGGTGGTTTGTCAAGGGTCTGCATTATCTAGAATGGGGGCCTTTATTTGTTTGCAACATCAACAAAAGTCATGCACGTGCACATGGACACACACACACACAATTTCCCTCTGTTTTGTATCTGAAGACGTCCTTTAGAGGGCACACAGTGTTGTGGTTTGACTTTTTTTTTATGTCAATGTGCTTTGGCTAGATTTACAGATTTTGTAAACCTTGTTGCTCTTGAAAACATGGTTGAATGCTTCCATGCTCACAAACACAGAATTTCCTTGAATGTGTTTGTACATGATGCATCTGAGGAACAGCCTGTCCAAGGTGTGCCCAAGTTTTGTGTGCACAGAGACCTTATGAGCAAACAAACTTATCTCAAGATAAAAACAACGGGATACAATTTCAGGTCAAGTCTATACATGACCTCCTGGGCATGCAAAATGACAGTCGATACTGCAGAAGAAGAAGGTCCAATTCTACCTTTTTTCTTCTTTTTTTTTTTTTTTTTGATCCCACCGATGTTCAAAACACAAGATCAAGGGTACCAGTGGGTAACAGCCCTGATTAAAAGCACTTTCAGTTTGATGTCGAAATGTCTGGAATATATGCTCTTAGTTGTTACCGTAACTTTGCAAATACTGGACAATGAGACATGCATTCAGCAGCTAAATCAATGTCAAAAATGCAACACTTCAAGTTTTTTTGTAGAAAGAATCATTTAATCATAATGGCTACAGGCCTACATGAATCTCGGAGGATCAAGTTGTTTGGTACACTTAAGATTATATCATTTAAGTTTGGACAATGTTTTCTTCTGCCTTCAATTGTGATTTAAGTAAAAACATTAGAATGAAAAAAATATATTCTTCCGACACTCTACTGTACTTTCATCTTCTTTCTTCTTGTCTTTCTCTTCCTCTTGTTTCTTTTCGAGCTCTTTTCCTCTCAAGTTCCTGTTGCTCCAGTTAAATTGAACGCATAAAACTTCCTTTTGATTGTAAAGGCAGGTCAAGGTTAGTCTCAAAGTTACAGTACAAGTGTAACAAAAACAAATGTATGGTATACTTCAAAAGTCTGATTCAATCATTGTTGGCTTCTTGATAAACGTTTGTTACTCTGCAAAGAAACTGGGATGAATTGGTTGGTATATAGTAAAAAGTCACCATGGCATGTTTTGTTTATGCTGCATACACAACTCAACGAATGAGAAAAGTAAAATCTGAAATTTATGGCACTGATCCAGCAATGAGAATTCTTGCCAAAAGCAGTCTCAATTGAAGAATATATGCTATTAGCAACAACACAGCACAGCTGAATGGACCAAGAGTGTATCGGCCTTTCATGCAGAATTTGAAACGAAGGAGGAGACAAGTGATGATGAGGTGCTACTCATGGCCTTCTCAGCGTGTCATTTTCTTGCCCTGCAAGAAATACCAAATGGAAAAGTGGTTTCACTACCTGACTACAAAAGTCAGAGAATCTATTGGACTTTACAAACATAGGGATTTCAGCACTTGTGAGTGTGACCATTCAATTTGGGAGACTTTCATTTTGACTGGAGAATCCATCAAAAAGCTATGGTCATACCATACAGTAGAGAGTGTGACGGAAGTAGGAACATTTGGCATCCTTGCCGATAATGCTGCAGCTATTCAATAGCAGTGATTGAGCGGATGATTTTATTCATTAGTTATCGTGAGCCCGAGATCAACTAAAGTTCAGGGCCCTGTTATATCAAATTATATAATCGATTTTAGATTTCCCACAGACTGCAAACTGCCATAGACTTCTGATAGAAATCAACTTTATAATCAATTCTAACTCTTCATAAAACAAGGCCCAGGTTGATTTTCTCTCAGCTGTCAATGTTTTTAAAAGATTGGTAAGCATAGGGTGCAATGCAGTGACTGTGTCAGGTGTTGCTACAAGAGCTGGAGTGAAAGGTTGGTGAACTGAAAACTTCCTGAGAAAAGTAACCAACAGAACATCTGTTACGACAGGCAAAAGATGTTGACTGAGGTCTAGGGCAATTACCCCCCAGGTGGGCAATTACTCTAGACCCTTCCCTTGACCCTAACCTTAATCCTAAATCCTAAACCTAACCTTAAACCTAATCTTTACTCTAACCCTTATAACTATTCCAGTATGGGGGGGGGGGGGGGGAATTGCCCTGATAGGGTTGACTGACTGCTCTGCTCAAACAGGTGAACCTTGCACCCATCCACGACATGTGCCCAGGGAGGTGTTAGAGAAGAAGAAGAAACAATTATCTCTCCTTTGTACCCATGCTCCATGCCACCAAGAAGTTATGTATTCTATCACAGGGGTTAATTAATTGCTTTGAAAAACGGCAGCACTTGTGCATCATTCTTAAAATACAACATACTGAGCCAGCAGCAATTTGCTGTCCCTTACCATTTTCGGCAGCAATTCTTCAGTGTGCAATATAGGACACGCTAAGAAAATCAGTAAAAATTCTACTTCTTTAACTGTAAAATGCTACTAAACACAGGGAAACATGCATTTATTAGCCAATTACTTAATTCAAAAGTTTGAACATTGAAGTGCTAAATCTGGCCAACAATATTATGGGCAAATGTGTACAAGATGTTTATATGTTAACTTTTTTTATGAGATCTACTCCTTTTTCAGTCCGGGGTATTCTAAAATAACATGGAGATTTGAGAAAAAACTTTAAAAGTTCTTCTGCACAAGATTACCATTAAGTTTCATACAGGATTTCAATATTTCCTCTGAAATACAGCTTAGACTTATTAAAATCGAGAACCCCTTCTTTGGTTTCCATTTCCAAACTCTATGGAAGAGCAGCTTGGAGCATGGAACATCAAAGCTAATGAAAAGCTAAGCATTCAATTGTCATACTATAGATCCTACGAATAAATCTGCACAAATTGCGAAGAGATTCCATTCCTTCTCTAAACACCTCCCTGATTTGCCATAGACTTGTATTGGTTTGTGTAAAGTCAACTGTGGATACTCTAACAAGCTACTGTATACGCCAAATAATTTGCGAGGTTTTTATTCTCGCAAATATCGCTAGTCAGGTGCTGTTTGCGAAATTAAAGACACGCAAAAATAATGACTCTGATCCTGATATGAACGTTGCACACACGTATACATTTCTCCATCCAGTACAGTACTCCACAATCGCGAATTTAACCACTTGCAAAATCGTCGGGAAGTCCCGATTCGCGAAAATTTAGACTCGCTAATGGTGTATCACAGCATCTCACAGCTGCTGAAACTGTCTTGAGATAGCTATGGCAATTTTCAAAAATTCCCCCAAAATGACACCAAAATGCACGCAGACTCAGTGCCAGAAAGAACAAGAGGGTCATTCTGAAAAAAGCACTGAAATCATAAAAGAACATGTGACTGTCACTAGATTGTGCAGTGGATTGAATGAACAGGTACTTGGACTTTATTCCCCTCCTGCTGACCCTTAAAAAGGGAAATGAAACTGAAAGATTATGTTGTCACTAGGCTTCTCCTAAAAAAGGAAGTGCCTAGCCCTCAAGTTTTTTTCTTTTTCTTTTTCTTTTTTTCAGGGGGGGGGGGGGCTACGTACTTTTTCCATGAGATAATTCCACTTCTTCTATCCCAACTTAGAAATTTCAGTATAGCACAGTGAATTATATACCAGATTTGCAAGCAATTTGAGCACTAAAATCTGCCTTGAACACAGTTGCTTTATCAAACTGGACTGATGACAGTGGACAATTAACCCCCTCCCCCACCCCCCCCCCCAAAAAAAAATCCATAAAGAAAGGAAGGTGTGTAATGACAATCCTTCTGAATTACAAACTTTAATATGTATATCACTTTCGGATTAACAAACCTTGAATATCAATGAACCTCATTTAATTTCTGGACTAGTTTAAGTCTTGAAAAGACAGACTTTATAGTATCTTTGGAATTTACCAATCCTGATATCAGTTTCGAATTGGCAAACCTTTGTAGTAATGAACTGCAAATCGCAGAATTGGGGATAGGTGCTGTATAATACTGCTTGAAATAGAGTTGACAGCTATTGCAGTATTATGTGCCACAGTCACACCTTGTAGCACAGTCTGCTTGTAGTTTGTTGCATATTGCTCAAACTCGGACCACACATATGCAGTCACATCCAATAGTGTAAAAGTGGATATTTTTGTGTGAGTAATTTTTCGCACTCGGCTGGGTAAGCAGAGTTTCACACATTTTTAACTCCGCGGAATCAAGACATCAAGTAATGGAACATATGGCAAGCAAAAATATTTGTGTGCTTTTATTTTCGCACTAGTTTCTGGTTGTGCCAAATGCACAAAATTTCCTCACTGCGTACTCTGTACGCAGGAGTACGCAGACAAGAGCAAAGGTCTGCACTAGTCGCTCTCTAGTTTGAAATTATTGTATGCAAGCACAAGGGTAAATTGGTTATGAGTGGATAAGAGTGGAAACCAGTAAATGCAAGCAACAGTGAGCAACATCAAGTGAAAGCGAGTGGCTTAGCACAGGCATGTATACACAATCATGACAAAATTAAGAGCCTACTACGAGAGCAAGTATTTGGGGAATTGAGGATTTTCACTTGACTTTTGACCCTTTTATAAGTTTATATATTGAGTAACTTCCAAGGTATGGAGAAAAGGTATAATTTCAGTAATGGATAGTAAAATTTTAGCATTCTAACCTGTCCTTTGACCCTTGAAAGTATGACTTTATGATAATAAATTCCTGTGAGAATCACTGTCAGGCAGAACATGCATTAATATGCCTAAGTTTCATGATGATACCTTGAGCCACTTCAGAGATCCCATGAAAGAAGTGAAATTAGCATTTTCGCTGGACCTGTGATCTTTTGACCCCTGATCTTTAAAAAAAAACAAACAAACAAACATTTCCCAGAGAATTTATTTTGTGTAATGCATGCATACACCGAGTTTAAAGAAAAATCCTGCAGGCATAGCATAGATATGAGGGAAATAGTTCAATTTTGAGGAGTTGACCATGACTTTTGACCCCTGACCTTTACCCAATGACCCTAAAATTCCCTAGATAATCACTGCAAGCAAGTACATGGATATGTTCTAAGTTCCATGAAGATACCTTGAACAATTTCCGAGGTATGGAGAAAAGAGTAAAATGTTAACATTTTTGTTTGACCTCTGACCTTTCAAATCAAGAAGTGTGTACTCGCATAATGAAAGTTCAAAAGTTCAAATACGTGCGGTAAAAAAAGTTACTTGAGTGCGCAAAGTCTGCCATTATAAAGTGGGTAATGGAAGCCCCCATCTCAGACACCATTGTAAAGTTTGCCCTCTAGTGGTGGTGGTGAGGAGAAAAATCTCTTTGTACGCAATTGCAAAATAGCATGTGAGTTACTAGTCAAATTCATAACTCAAAGTTTTCACTCCTACCAGGTTAAAGAACCAGGGTAAATGACTGCATTTGCTCACATTCAAGTTCAGATTATTCTTCAGAAGAACAATACTGACAATAGTTGTTATACATTTACTACCTCTGCCAAGGAAGGAGGCTATGTTTTCATTGGCATTGGTTGGTTAGTTGGTTGGTTTGTCTGTGTGCAAAATAACTCAAAAAGTTGTGAACAGATTTGGAAAAAAAAAACTTGCAGGAAAAATTGATAAAGACTCTAGGAACAGATGATTACATTTTGAAGGTGATTAGTGAATTGTCTTGGATATTTGAAGGATTTTTTTTTATCATTTGGCAGATACCGTCAATGAACTTGGGACTTCAAGCTGCGTGTATTTCAGGTTTACTAAATTGAGGTCACTGCTCAGCCCCATGCAGCTGAAAACCTGATTGATGACGTAACAAATGACTTAGATTGGGAAATTGGGTGGTTTTTAGCATGCATAGTGTACAAATGGAAAGCAGGGATCTCTGTGGAAGAACAAGATCAAGTGGTGGAAATGAGCTGCTTGGCAGAGGTCTGTGCTCTCAGAGTGCTTCTCTAGTTATGACTGTGATTATTACTATGATTATTCTCATCTGTATTCTTATTCAGATTTAGATTCTTTTATTCTTCTAATTGAAATGCCATTACGATAATGATGATGATGATGATGATTATCATCATCATCATCATCATTACTTTATTATCATTACTATCATCATCATCATTACCATTATACACGCTTTTGGAGCACATCGGGAAGTGGTCCACTTTTGGCACAGAACAGTACAGTATGGTATCAGTAACCTTCTAAAGAGCAGCCAAGCACTCCTCTGGCAAAGTACCCATGTTAGATTTCGAAGAGCACTCAAACATACCCTTTGATATTTTTCATAATCCTCTGACAAACACTGGAAGAGTTGCTATTGAGTGTGAGACTACACTTTATGATAAGAGAATTGTGTCTGCGCTAATGAAAGAGCTGAACTTGAGAGCACATGAAATGCCCTCAGCACAGAATTTGATGGATCAATGGAAGAGTCATGCAATTAAGATACAGTGGACTCCCTTTATAACGAAGTCCTCAGGACCAGCACCTTTCTTTTGTTATATCAAAATTTAGATAACCGAACAACTAAACAATAAAAAAAAAAAAAAAAACATAGAGCGGATAATGTTGTGGCTTGAATTTTTACTTCAGTGTAACCAGAATTTTGTTTTAACCGTGTTTGTTATAACGGGAATGCACTGTAGTGATTTACTGTAAAAGAAAAATGACTAACATTTCATTTCACTCCTTCTACATGCTTGTACACATGAGAATGCTGAGGTAAATTTCAACTGATTTTCAAACTGCAGCATAATGGCATTGGCCACATGATCAGCTGTAAGATCTTCTTTAGTGTTCAGCAGATCATACGAAATAAAAAAAAATCACACATGTATACACACACCTGCTCACATGCACATACACACACACGGACACATTGCAGCAAAAACCATGAATATTAATAAAAAGATGTTATTTTCAACAGAATTTCACATTTCTTCATTAAATATTGTTGCTTATCTACATGTATAATGTAACTTAATATCAATGGGGAATTCCAGAGTGGTTTTATAATTTCACATTCAAGCAGTACATAAATCAATAGTGCCAAATGTACAAATTTAAGATATCCATCATGGTCCTTGAGTAGAAAAACCAATACTCTGAAAAATCCGAAACATAATACACCACACAAAAATGATGGCATGGCAGGCTAACAATTCCAGTATGGAGTCTTTACCAGTATGGGTCTATAATCATGTCACTGGGTAACATGTGTACAGGTAATATTTATGCAAATTATCACACACACTAAAAAAATATTAAGATCCTGCTGCCCTATTACTATTACAAAAAAATGCAAACAATCGATAATGTACTGCACTTTATACAATAAAGTCTAAACACAACAGCTTTTAAAAATTACCTTGTATATTCATTGTATTGATTCAATTCTAAACTTTTTTCTCTGGTGGCCCTGGATGGGCCACTTGAATCCTTACAACCAAAAAATTGGTCCTGAAATAAATGGAAGAACAATCCATTTAAAATCTTCAACGGTCTGATCAAGCCATCAAAAGATGGCCGTTTTAAAAATGTGGTGAACTCAGTGGCCTCAGGTCAACACTAGTGGTGAGCCCTGCTTCTAGAAAGCAGCTGCACCTTCAATGCACAGACAAATACAATATTTCACAGGCAATGCACTGAAAATTGCAATCCTTTAATAAAAAAAAAATGCATGGAAAATTTCAATTCTTAAGAGGTAATGGATAGAAAATCACAATTACTAGGCAATGGATGATAATTCAGAAGTTAATATATTAGAGTAAACCAACCTGATTTCGAGGAATACAGAAGCTAGAGAGCTGAAGTGGCCAGCATGGTTGTACACTCTCTGCATTGTTAGGTAGGCCTCTAACAGTTCTTTTCCTCAAATACTGGTGATTCTGAAAATATGTTAGGAAAAAAAAAAGAACACTGTGCTTAAAAACTTTCAAGATATGATATGTACTGTAATATTCCAAACATTTCTCATACCTGCTATCTAAAATTCATACTCATCTTTTCTCATTCCAAAAAGAAAAAAAAAAAGAAGAAAAAACCAGATGAGTGCAATTTTGGTGTTGAAATCTGTAAAATTCAAACATACTTGTTATGATTAATCGATTGTAAATTGAGCATGAACATTGAAGAAATAACCCTGATGCCAGCTTGTCCATGAAGCTAAACAAGAATGGTTGTACAACATGACAGCAGATGACAGCATTGAGAGCAAGGCAAGTGATAGCACAAGACATTTGTTGTGAAAAGAAATATGTACAGGTGAGCATGCAAGTGAAATACAGGACAGCTTTGATTATAATCTGAAGTCGACATCTCAAGAGGGTGCATCCTTCCAGTGATGGGTAGGGTAGCCTGCTGGAAGCAGCAATTGATGCTGTTGTGACTGCAGAGAGGGATTAAGGTAAAAATTTCAGTTCCACATCCTGATGGTGTAGGGGTAGAAAGAGTATTTGTAAATATGTCAATAGTGACTGCAAGAATTTCTCACTTCAATAAGTGATCCTGTCCCTCACAATATTTAGCAAGACTACCTTGTGCACAACCTTTGCATCCATTACTAGGCATACAGTATATGCTCCATGAAGATCCGAACAGACATGTAATGAAATTAAATTTTGCACACTAGGATGATGATGACTATTATTATCATTACTACTACTGTTATCATCATAGTTATTATTATTACTATTCTATTTATCATTATTATTATTACTATTATTATTATTATTATCATTATTATTATTATCATTATTATTATTATCAGTAAATTATTACTGAATAAATTTATTTATTAATTTATTTACTTATTCATTTTCATTCATTCACTCATTCATTCATTCATTTGACCTAGCATAGAAGATATGATACATAAAAACTATAAATATGAAACAAAAGCCAGAATGAACATTACAATTCTACTAAGCCTAAGGAATACACTGTACTGTCTATGTGTAACACAAAATGAAAGAGTTACGTAAAATGGAAACAACATGTCATTTCAAATTCAAGCGAGGAAAAAATTCACTTTATATTATGCTGGAGACACAGAGCCAGGACAGGTGAAATTTATTTTAATCTCAAGTGGGAGAACGGGAGATTCTGCAAACTGGACTTCGGCAGGAGATCTCCTGTGGAAAGTGGGAGAGCTGGAGTCTCTGCTAAAAATACAAATTAAGAAGGCTACATCGTGATATCGGTCTGCTCTTGTTCTGCGAGTGCATCTTCACTCCAGTGCAAAGTCTGTGAAGGTGGAAAGCAGTTACCGATATCGCCCATTACCGATACCGGCTATGACGAAATGAATGGCAGTGAATGGAGTGGTGGACTATTTCACGATAACGCCATTAAGAATAACACTGTCAGTGCTGCAGCCCTGGAGTCCCTGGAGTGGGCAGAGCACTGCCAACCAGCTAAGTCACAGGACAGTATAGACACTAACACTAGCAGGGGAGCATGACAAATGGCCAATTTGGGAATGCAAACACACAGCCGGTCACACTGTCACTGACAGTGACACACGTACACGTACACAGAAAACAGACGACCATCTTCATGCTTCACAGATCATCTGCAGTGATATCTAAAACATGTAAACCAGCTCAGACTATACGTAAAAAAGAAGGGAACGGTAGTCACGAATCTTGTAAATACCAGTTCCTAGATCTGAATCAAATTTACACACAGTCAATGATTCAATTTGTAATTTACTGTGTACGTGTAGCGATAAATCAGCTAACACAGATACGAACACATGGGACTGTGTTCTTTACAATTGGAATACGCCACGGTCAACCGGTCATCCAAAATCGTGTGACTTACATAGCTAGAAACAGATAGATGCCTTGATAGATTTATATGGTTGTGAAAATGAGGTAGCTTAGTTGACAATTTCCCTCCGCTACAGAGATGAAGTGAACGTGAAAGGCAAGAAAATCCCCTTGCAGGGTTCCGCAATAGTATAAATGCGGCCATCGTCGATCGTCTGGCGCCTGTGGGAGACTCGAAAGCAGTTGCTAATAATATGTCTCTCGGGATCGCGCTGATCGCATCGCTGCACAGCATGCATATGGCTCATTCTCCATCATGAGAAGGAGAACATCTTACGCTGCGATTCGACAGCATGCGATTAATATGCGATTTTGACTAGACTCTTTGGCATACTTTATTCTACATGTATCAAGCTGGGAAATAAAATCCATTGTCATTGTCATTGCACGGCCAGCGCCACGTTTTCAAAAGTGGGAGGGGGCACTTCTGGGTTTCATGAGCTGACAAGCAAAAAAAAAAAAAAAAAAAAAAAGAAAAAGAAAGAGGTCTTCTGCTCATAATTTCTCATATTCATTCCACTTCTTCAGCTGACAAGTAAAGAAGAAAAAAAAAAAAAGTCTTCAGCTCATCTTTCTCATTCCACTTCAGGGTTTCTTCACCTGACAAGCCAAAAAACGAAAGAAGTCTTCAGCGCCAAAACAAAACCTTACCGCACTCACACTCTGAGGTTTCTATCAATTTCTTTCTAGTACTTCGGGGGTAAAAACAAAAATTGGGGGGGGGGGGGGGGGAGGGCCAAAGTGGTGACACCTTATGAATTTTTTGTATGGTGAAAAAAAAGTAGACCCGAGTCCCTGGTTCTGCTGGCCATGCATTGTCATTGTCATTATTGTCATTGTCATTGTCAAGTTGCGTTAGCCTCTCATAACCATGTCAAAAGGAATAGGGACCTACTAATACATTATTGTACTACATAAAACATATGAACAATTCCTATACACTGTTCAGTGATTGTGTTATTCTAATCAAGTTAATTGTTGTAAATAGTGTGATTCTGTATAATTTTTTTTCAATAAAACATAATTTAAAAAAAAAAGATATTCAAGCTGCCAGTCCAGCTGTATTGTTTAATAACGTCAAAAAAAAAATATGAATGAAATTAGAAAAAAAAAAATCAAAATGAATGAATAAGGGTGTCATCTTAAAATCCATCAATGTGTTCAATTAGAACATAAGATTCAAATTGATTAGACAAAAAAAAAATGCTAGAGATAATTTCAGCCTCGAATAAGTTCAAGAAATTTTAATGTTCAATGTGTTCGAGTGCTTTTCTACAGTTTGATGTGTATCTTTACAACACAATGGCATCAAATTTCGTTGTCCTATCTATCCAGTTAGCCACATCAATCCCTCTGCTCTCTCAGAGGCAATTAAGTCAATTCTTTTTCATTTATTTCATAGTGATAAGATTATATTTTCTCCATATTTTGGCCCTACTGTAATAACACAAACTGTTGTAGTCTTCATAACCAGCAATGACAGACACATGGATTTAATAAAAATTGTTTAAAATCTATGACTTTGGAATCGATTGTCCAGTTTTCCTCAAACTTCACTGCTATATATTACTAATTACTAATATTTCAACATAATCACTGAATCCACATGCATATTTGGGTGATAGTTCCCCTTTATTGTAGATAGCTTTGCCACCCCATGTGATGTAGGCTTTTATCTCCCTCTCTTGCTCTCTCTCTCTCTCTCTCTCTCTCTCTATATATATATATATATGTATATATAACATATGATAAAGAATATATTAATATATAAACATGAATGTACAGCATGTCAACACAAAAAGATACTGAATACATACTATAAAACCAGATTTTTTGCAAGAATGAAACTTTTGCAAATTTCAAGACGAGCCAAGATTCACAAAAGTAAAATGCATGCCAGTGTTTTCTACACAATGCACTAAGAAAGTTTGGCTCTAATTTGGCCCCAGTTGATTCATGAGAGTTACATGCCATGTATTATGTTTCTTGTTTTACAGAAAACTTTCTTATTTCAGTCCTGACTTTGACAAACCAGCCACTATTTAGACTCATGTGATTTAACTCTATTCACTTGGGACAACTTTGATATATGTATGGCATGGAATGGCTTGAAAATGAAGTTTAAAGCCAAATGTATCCAGGAAGATGGAAATGCAAGTGCAAGTCCCCCCCCCCCCCCCCCCACCTGCCACATATACATGCATTCAAAACACTCACTTATATACACACACACAGACACACACAAAAACATACTTTGAGGAATTATTCATCAGCTCACTGAAAACACATCGAAGCATATGAAACAAAGTAGACATTTACATTAAGAAATTGTAATAAAAGTGGTTGTTTAAACCTTTTAATATCAAAATCATATAATGAATATTAAGTGGGCTTCAATTCAAAAGCAAACCACAAAGTACAGGCACTTTAAATCCATTAATTCAATAAGGAATGAATACTGAGGCTGATGTAGAAAATTGTGCTTTAAACATTACAACATAAAACAGATAAAAATACTGTTCAATCAGACAAAGAATTGAAAAGATATCTGAACATAACTGGGCCAGCCAGCAATGTCTGAATAGTATATAGTATACATAATTTCTATAGCAGAGTAAAACTTCACTGCACAAGATTTGAAATGTGACATACATTTTTCCAACGATTTATGCCTACATTCAACAAATTGTCACTTGATTTTTAAACCACAAATCAAAATCATATTGTTGATTCCACACATAATTTGCTCTGGACTTGACAAACATGAACTATATCATGATTCTATTAAATGTACTCCAATGCATGTATTTCATCTTGCTTCATTTCTGGTAGACGTCCTAGCTAGAAAAGTGTACAGTTCATTTTTATTGCTTTCTGAAAGAAACGCACCAGATCTATTGTCTCCTCTCTGTGGAGTCAACCTTGTAAAGGTCAATAAACTTACATTATATAAAATAACATCAGACAACATAGGTCAATTCATACAGATTCATGCTCTTGAGCAGGGGCAGATCCAGGAATTCCATATGAAAGGACATGTTCACAGTCATAAACATGAGGATTATGAGAGAATGTAGCAATATTAGTAGAACACATAATTGAAAGTTTGAGGAAAATCGGACAATCCGTTCAAAAGTTATGAATTTTTGATGTTTTTGTGCAGTAACTGCTAGATGAGAAGACTACTGCAGTGTATGATGTCACATGCGTACAACAATATAAAGAAAATATAAAGAGAATTTCACAAAATTTCATCTTTTCAAAAAAAGTACACCTTTCCTTGACTCGTTACTGACATATGTTATGGGTAATATTATTCCCCCTGCCTTTAGAAAAAGGCAAGTCAAGAGCTCTTTTATTATGCAAAAAAAGTGAAAATATGTTGAATTTTCTTTACATTTTCTATATACTGTTGTACACATATGACATGACACGCTGTAGTAGTCTCCTCATCCAGTGGTTCCAACACAAAAATTTTAAGAATTCATAACTTTTGCATCAATTGTCCGATTTTCCTCAAACTTTCACTGATGTGTTCTCCTAATATTGCTGTATTCTCTCAATCCTTATGTTTATGAAGGTGAACTTGTCCTCTAAGGGGGCGCCTTTACAAAATTAAAGGGGCACAAGCACTCCCTTGTTTACTTATTTATTTTGTTTTAACAAAAATTGAAGGGGGGGGGGGGGCACGCGCCCAGTTCGCCCCTGCCCACATCCGCCATTGCTCTTGACGGTCTAAAATGCACAAAGAATCAAATTTTTACCCCAGGTCACATCTTAGCCAGCAAACATTGAATGAGTCTGTAGTCTTTAGACTGGATAAAATGGAATAAGTTAGACCTCTGCCTCTCACCAGAGCTCACTCACAGTGATTCAGATATTTTGATCAGGTGAATTTCTGTCATGAAATTTAGATGCTAGCTTTCAGTCTACAGGTATAGCAGTGGTATTGTTTGTTTGTTTGTTTGTCAGTCACAGTGGATTTGGCAAATGGAAGGTTTGATTGTATCTCCATCTGGAAATGTAATCAGCCACATAAAAACTGTCCAGCAGGGCATACGATAGTTATACCATAAAATATCACAAAACCTGAGTGTGATTTCAAGGCATATTTCAAGTGAAGGCACAAAGTCTGTGTCACTCCAGTTTGTTCTAATGGTTACACCTCCTGGAATCTGAGAAAATTGTCAGAGACATATGAGACGATTATCATTTTATCATGTAATAGTGGGGGGGGGGGTTAGTGTGAAAGCAAAATTTTACGATACACAGAGACACTTTGTTACCTAAGTTTCCTCAACATACATGTACAATGTCGGATAAACTCAAACTCACATTTAGAAATAGTTTTCAAGAATAGTCTACCCCTCTGAGTTAGAAATAAGTCCTTGGCAACTGGAGTGAAGTTTGGAAAATAAAACGAACAATAGGTTAGATGGGTTCATGTTTCCCAACCTTGTACGCAAGTCAAAATTAGCTGTTCATTTTTGTTTTTTGTTTTGTTTTGTTTTTATTTTGCACTTCTTTCTCTTCGACCATTTATGCCATAAAGCTTTATGTGTCAATGATAATAATAATAATAATTGATGTGATTTATATAGTGCCAAATCCACTCTGCAGAGTGCTCTAGGCGCGGAAGGAAGAGAAAGGATGATCAAGAAATACTGCACGGCATTAAAGAAGAAAAGAAAAAAGAAACAAACAAGAGGAGACTTTGTGACTTTTTTCCTATGCTGAAGTTCTCGTGAGGTCCATTTCACACACATTTATAAGCAAGGCCACTTCAAGTATCATGTACTAGCAGGGATTGTTCATTGCTGTTCATTTGGTCTCTTTGTTCTTTTTCTGTCCCATTCCTGAAGTGTGAGAGCTTTCCTCATTTGACGGCTGGCAAGAACTTCCCGTAGTTTATCCACAGGGTGCTGGGACCAGTTGCAATCTAGAAGGAGATTTAAGAATACGGAGAATATCGAGAATATCAGGCACAGACCTGGCACCTCATTCACTAGGCCACAATTTTTTTGTACATCACACATGCAAAGAATAGCATATAAAAAAGACAAAACAAAACAAACACGAAATAGAAAAACTTTGCTTTAGATGGATTCACAGGATAGTCTTGGATATTACAGCTCTTTCATTACAAATAAGACAAAAATTACTATTGTCAGCTTCAGCAAAGCTAAATGTAATTAAACTTTCCTATCCACATCACTTATAGGCTTCTAACTGTCAGGTACAATCACATTAAAATACTTTACATTGCGCCTGCATTGAAATCTTAATAGTCTTGTTATCCAAGTCATACCTTAACGTCACATTTCTCGATGACAGCATTGAGGGTCAAAGGTTGAGGTCGGCGAGGTGCTACCATCACAGGTGTATTTCTCCTGTGGATTATTCAAAACAATCACATACAATAAATATTGTAGCATGGTATCTGAGAAGGAACTGCAATAATATGGGTGAATCAATTTACTTTTTTCCCTGCTGTCCAAAACATGACATCAAAACTCAAAAACTTTGTATAACTTGTACACAATGTTCAAAGAAAACATTTTGAAATCGCATAAAACAATTGAAAAAGTAAGAGCAATCGCCACAAAGATAATTTACATCTTTATATCCTTTGGAAAAGTTTTACATCATGGCAAATCAATCATCTGACTCAATCTGATTTAAGATTATTCTAATTCTCCATGGTCTTTAATTGAAAATATGTATCAAGGAACTTCAGTAGCAAGACTCAGATCTTTACTCTTTTTAATGCTGCATAACTAATTCATACTTTAGACTTTGCATCAATGAAAATAATGCAGACATCCATAGCAGTATTAGAAGACAGATATCCATCTTTCTACAAACACAAACTACAAAAAATGAGAGCTTGTGTTACCTTCTCTCTGATTCGGTAGAGGTCAGGGAACTACGTCGACTTGATGACCGGCTGCTGTATGTGAGATACTTCATACCCTCCTCCTCCTCCTCATCATCATCATTACAGTCCTCATCTCCATCATCCCCCTCCTCCGAAATCCTTTCCATGGCTAGGTTCCTCAGGATGCGCTCTGGACTGCTTCCAGGGGCATTGCCATGGTGACTCCTCTGCTGACTTGGAGCAAGGATGAATGGAGCTGGTAGGGCCAGCCTTTCTTCTTCCTCCTCCTCTTCCTCTCTTTGTGGATTGGCAAGGGTTGCTATGGGCTCCTCTCCGAACAGCTGTCAAAGTATAACACAAAAGCAACAAGTTTTTACGAAACAGTATAACTATACTTAGTAGTGATGCAGGAAAGGATATTAATTGATACATTCATGAGTTTAATAATTGTATTACAGTAATTTTTGTATAGTTGTAAATGTCAGATCAATGCATCACATTGTTATGGTGTATGCGATATTGTATGTTAATACGAGTTATTTTCAGCTGCATTCTGTGATTCTGTGCTGTACACACTGTCCAAAGTCCCTGGCACATAAAGGGTTAAGACTCATCGATCAAATTGAACTACAATCTAAATTCAATTTCACGAAACTTGGATCTTGGTGGTATCTTTCTATCCACTGCCTATACAAATCCTTTTCTACTCTGTGAAAAGTTTTGACATGCGAAAGAAACTCATTCACACTGACATTCACTGCAAAACAGACACACACACTGACATCACTCTGTATCAAACTTACCACATCTCCTAGTGATGGTCCACTCAATATCTTGTTGATCTCACCACTCTTGTCAATTATTCTGCAAGAAATAAGATATAAATTATCATTACGTTTTATGCTCTACAACCAACGTGAGATGAATACCAATATTACAGTTCTTCTTCATTGACAACAGTTTTGATAGTGATTACATTTTAATCTGAAGTTTCCTCCATATGGCATAGTGCTTTCAGCCACCAGAATATAATGTTGGAGAAAAAAAAAAGACTCTAATGTCAGGATAAAGACACTATGTTAGCTAAAAAAAATAACCATCTATGTTCTTTGTTTTTTTTTTTGTTTTTTTTTTTTTATGAACAACATAGCTGGTCTAGGAAAACACTAAATACACAATCTTATCAAAATAGTACAAAATGAAAATAAATCCAACCAAAATCACAATCTCCCAAATAATTCAAGGTAAACACTTGATGAACTACAATCAGTGAGCCCAACCTTATAGAATGATTGGAATTGATCAATACCTTTAAGAGAGAAATAGCAAGTCTTTGTACCTAACTAAGCTCTTCTTGTTACGAAATTTGTCATATTGTGATTTGTACCTCTTTGTGGCTGCTCCATTTGAAAGTGATGACTGGTACATCTTCCGCAGACGGCGTTTCTCTGAGTTGCGAACCCTCGCCCTTGACTGGAACTCCTCCCGCATTAGCTCTATCTCCGGATCTTCCTTGGGGGGCTCCAGGTCAAGAGTGAACGCTGCCAATTTGGGGAAGTCCACCTGAGTTGTAGTGAATTGTAATGGTGGATGATAAACTTTTGACAGTAATGCCCAGAGGAAAATGGATGTGATTAATAACTAAACATCATACCTGACACGAGTCACACAAAATCTGGCAATAGATGTAGACGATCCTCAAAGAAAGAAAGTCAAGAAGATCAGATTGAATAGACATTATACCCATTGATATAATACTAAAACATAAATTTCTGTCAAAATCAACAGCAACAACAACAAAAACCCTCAAGATCTTTAGTCATACTAACATGCTAAGGGTATACAAAAAAGGTCTTTATATGGTTACTCTTAAACATGTTATGCTCTCCCTAACAACAATTTTGAATAAAACAAATGTAAAAAGAATCCCTTCATTGTGCAAAACATTCAGTGAGCAGCAATGAATTTACTTGAAATCAAACAGTCAAATTACTGTAACCAGTAATAAAAGACAGGTGAAAAACCAACCTTTGGGCATCTCTGCTCCATCTCCAAGACTTTGGGATGAACAGGCTTCCGGGATATTGGAAGAGACAGTCTCTGAAAAGGGAAGAGTTCAACTATATCATTAACTTTGATGAACTTTACTAATTTATGTGTTTCACAACAATGGGCACACAGTGTTAATGTTTGCAAATAAGAAAAAATAGCATTGAAGTGTCATTTTTAAAACTATTGTATAGTTTTGCAATGTCACTCTTTATCTTCCATATATAGCAACCTAGAACATAACTGGCATAATACTGTGGCATCACTTTAACCTCACATATTTCTGAAGAACAAAAAATGGTATAACCAAAATGATATATACGGGAGTACAGTAAATTGCAAGAAACACATAAGTAGATGTATGTGGTCAATGTCTATGATAAAATAGGTTGAGGAATTCCTGCAATATGATTGGTCAATCACTGCGACTGCATGCATATTTTCCTTTCAGTCATGCTATTTTTCACTACGCGCAAATTCGTCGGCAAGTCCCAATTCGTGGAAAATTAGACTCGTTAAACATATGACATATACATTATATACATTATGTGCCCGATCAATGTGAAGTTGAAATGCTTTATTTGTGCCTTGTGTGTTTGTTGCACAGCAAACTGACCTTTTTGAGTTTCGGTGCGTTCATCCAGGAGTGGACGTCCGGTCCGCCCATGGAGTTTGGCCTGGAGGGCTCCTTCACCTCCTGGATCTGGGCCAGGGAGGTCATCATGGGGTCAACGTGGTGCAGGGAGCCGAGGGAGGATGATTTGTCCTCTGGCATGGAATCTGGCGCTGCCAGAATGAAAAAAAAAAATAAGACCAGATGTCATGAGAGACTGTGAATTTTGAGCTCTGCTAAACCAGCAATTAGACAAGAAGATGCATATATTTCTGGGATATACCAAAATGTGGACAGCTATACTACTCATCTGAAAAATAATTGCATACATTGAAAATACACTGATGGTGATTCATTCAAAAGAAAAAAAAAATCATGCAACCACTTTTGAAGTCCCATTTTCTACAACCATATTACAATTAGGTACATGTCTTAATCTTCATATCACTATGTAACTTCTGCAACAAAATTTACACTGTGCCAATACAAACTGTTTCATGAATATACAGTGTATTGTCGAACAGAAATATGCACTTGAGTGAACGTGAAATAATGCAGAAACAAACAGGTCTAGAACTCAGTCTGGGGGTAGGAGTTTCTAGTTTAAAGACAAGTTCTACCATGTGAATATAGGTACTGTCATGTACTCACAGATGCGTCTATTCCAGCTGCTACTGTAAAAGTTAATATTTTCACGCAAGTAAGTTTTTACGCTTGGCCGAGTAAGATGAGTTTTGCTGGTTTATAATTCCCCAGAATCAAGACATACACGATTGAAAAATATGGCATGCAAAAATAGTCTGTGTGCTTTCATTTTCATACACTAGCTTCTGTTTGCATAAAATGCATGAAAATTTCAACAACGCGAAAATTTCCACTTTTTCCAGTAATTGCTCAATTGCACAAAACAGTGTGGGTTCAATTCCAACCAATAATGTGTGAAAAGTTTATATTCTAGCAGGTTTATGATTCAAAATGCCATTCCTTACACTGGGATGACACAGGAATTAGACAGAGGTTACAGACCCTTATTCTGTCTCATGAGTCATGACTTAAGCACCTCCATTCTCGAAATCACTACAAAACTCTCCACCATCATCAACCTTGTCATCATTAACATCATCACCAACATTTTCCTCATCATCACCATCATCGTCGTCATCATCTCATCGTCGTCATCGTCATCATCATCATCATCATCATCCTCGTCGTCATCGTCATCATCATCATCATCATCATCATCCTCGTCATCATCATCATCATCATCACTATCAAAACCACTACCACTTACCACTGGCCTGACTCTCATGATCCTCCGTACCAATCTCTCCCTCTCGTCTTGTGGTCTTGGTCCTCGTGAGGGACTCTCCGTCTCCGGTGTGCTCATGATCCTCCAGCAGTTCGGGGTAGTTCTCCGGGTTGGCCACATCCTCCCAGAAGGCTCTCATGTCCTCATCTCGTCTGAGCTTCCCCTCTCTAATCAGCTGATCTTGCAGAACTATGATCTGTGGATCAACGTAATGACAATGGTGAAGTTGTAAATAGACAGATTTACTTACTCATTCAAATCTTGCTGAGTCTGAATCACATATCCGAGAAAGACTTTAAGACTTTGTCCCTAACAAAAACAGATAATAGCTGCACTACAAAGAAAGAATAACTTTCAAGTCAATATAAAGCTAGAATTCTATTGAAGCAATATGCATTTTTTTTTAATCATGTAATATGTCATATTTCCTATATCTCTTAGGATACAATTTCAACTTTGCAATACAGTTAACACAGAAATTTTCGCCTGCACAAAACTTTTGCAACTTTGGCTTCAGTAAGGAGCCAAAATTTAAAAAAAGTAAATGCACATGAACGTGTTTTCCTGCACACTGCACTGAATGCTTGTGGTGTCTTGCGATTACAAATGCCATGATGCAAATATTTCTGGGTTTACAGTTGTAGTGACGGCCAATGACAATACACTGGGGAACAAAATGTTACACATGATCCATGTATGAGCTATATCCCACCTAGTCTCAACATCCAAACTACTGTTGTGACATGACTCTAATACCAATGGTGGCAGTGAAGTAAATTAACAGTCCCACCACTACCAATGGCAGTGATCTACAACACATTCCACACTTCACAGCTCAAAGCAGAGCATTGTCCAGACACTGCAGAACATTTAAAGGTCAAGCAAAGGTAAACAAGTATATACAGCAAAAGGAAAAAAGGTGGGAATCCAAAGCCGTGGGATTTCAAGTGCTATCTCCTGATATTATGAAACATATGGATATAATAAGAGATTGTTGCTATTAAACCATGGGAGTGGAATGCCTTATTATGAAATATATAGATATAATTAGAGATTGTTATTGTTAAACCATGGGAGCAGAATGCTTCGCTATACTGTCAGTTACCTTGTGATATCTGGTCTTACTCAGCTTTCTCAGAAAAGAGTTATCGGTCGACACTTCTGGTCTGTGCATGAGAATGTTGGCCTTCCTGGCTGCTTCTTTCTGCAAAAAAGAAAAAAAAATGAAAATAAATAAATGAATAAATAAATAATAATAATAATAATGATGATAATGATGATGATGATGATGATGATGATGATGATGATAATAATAATAATAAAAATATTAATAATAATAATAATAATAATAATAATAATAATAATAATAATAACAATGATGATGATGATAACAATAATAATAATGACAATGACAATAATAATAATACAACAACAATAATAATAATTTATCTATCATTAAAGGAGTATTACAGGTAAAATGACAGTTTAGATTTGATGACCATAGATGCGATACGGTTTGAATGACACATACAAAAATAAACATGTACTTTTAAGAATTCATAAATGTAAAACATAATCAAATTTCCCAAAACTTTCACTGCCTGTGCAGTACTAGCTTCTCTGCCCTCACAAGATCCATATATCTGAAAAAGCTTCCCATTTAAGAGCGGAAAAATGTGAAAATAAAAATCTCCTCCCGACAAAATGAGTGACAAATTTCTTACTTCCACCAGGCTTGTTCATCCACTTGTTTTTGTTAATTGTTATCTTTTTCATCATATTTTAAATAAAAAGAATAATTCCATTTTCTTTGCTCATTTTCCCACTATTAAATAAAAAAGATCACAGACCCACAGAATCCGAAAACTAACAAATCAACACACATACATACATACACTCACACACACACAATTCACCCAGAATGCAATGCATCACCTGTTTGCGTTCCCTGCGGAGTAGCTTCCTTCGCTGGGCCTCACTCCTCTGCTGTATGTCCACCCGCTGGTCCTCAACCTTGTCCTTGAGCGCCTCCATGTACTCGACGTAGAAGTGGGCTTTGAGGCGCTCCAGGTCGTCAAGCACTCGCATGTGTTTCTGTCACACATACAGGGATGGCAAGCATGTATCCATGTCAAATGAGAGTTTTAAGTTTGCACATGTAATTAATGTATGCACACTTGGCATTCCATATATTGTACTTTCCTACATCAGCCCAGCACCACATTACAGCGCACTATGAGCTTATTAAACGTGATCAGTGATTTGACTCAATTCTTCATCTCAAGAGACTCACAGCTTTAATTTTGATGAGGATATTGAATTTATGATTTTTTAAATATTTTTTTTCATTACCTTTGGTAGGTAAGTGTGTAGAAATGAAAAAAATTAATTGAATTATTGTATCCACACAATTCAACTCCGAAATATACATATCCAACAAAGATTTATTACCACTGCGTTACCAATCTATTTACTAGTATAGATTATCAGAGCACTATGGAATAATTGAATATAACTGCAGTTATCGGCTATCTTGCTACCCTACGCTTGCCAGGTGAGAGGTCATTTTGATTCAAATCCCAAACCTTACTGTAGGCCTATATTCTGGCATTGATGAGACTCACGCACAACAGCTTTATAACACTCTGGTGATGTTCAGAATTGAAGGCAAAATAGTGTGTCGCAAGTTTTTGTGTCATGGAACAGCTTCTAAAATGACCTTCTAGCACTAAAACATCACTTTAACAGCATATCCCATCCTTCACAAACACTATTATGCATCCCTACATCAGATTCTGTTCTCTGTTTTTGAATAATTACTTGTATGTGGTATGCTGTGGCTCTCCTAAAACGTATGTGAAGCAAACAGATCCTTATGGGGGGGGGGGGGGGGGGAGAGGAACATACTCCCGATGAAATTGAGAGCGGAGGAAAAAAAAATAGCTTGAATTTGGCAATTGCCACATATATAATGATAGCGTGCAGTGGAAAGCAAAGCAAATCAAGGCATATATGTAGCATAAAATATATCCATGGTGTGTTCAGTGTGAGTTGAGAAGCAAACATGTACACCAGTGGTCTGACAAACGTTCGTCCAGGAGAACAACAGTGGCCAGAACGCACTTATGCACTGCAGCCACAAGTTTTGCTGTGAGGGGATATGTGGCGCACATGAGCACAAACATTGTACCATGCATATAAACACTGTGTATGAATTGTGCAGGCGCAAAGACTGATGAGAGCAAGGAAAATACTAACATCAGCTGACATGCAATTCAAGAGCTGTGAAAGCCAGTTATTGTCAGCTTAATTTGCAAGAGATCATAATCTCTCCTCATGAGACCCAGACTGTTTACGAGTCTATACTTCAACATCCTCCATTCCAACGTAAGTGGGAGCTCCATACAATTAACATGCAATATGATAGCTGTCACTAGTTATTCTCAAGTTTGCAAACAAGTTGATGATACAGTTGTACCTGATGTACTTTCCTCATGTATGAATACCAAGAGTTTAGACCTATGTTGTAGTTACAATGGAATTATTGTCCAATTACAGTATAGGCTATTTTGAGGCTATCACAAAGGCTAGAAAAAAATAAGTCCATCTATGTTTGATTATGAATCCCCTGTACCACTACCAGGACATGATCTAGCCACTTTGGAGAGAAAACAAAACAAGAATTATAAACAGCTCTACGCATAGCATGCCTTACGTTCAGGCATCACCATATGACCTACGCTGTACAGGTACTATTGTACATAAAACACACAGGAGATTCTATGTGGTTTGCAAAGTACATACAATGTTTACAAACATATCTTTATCACAAATATTTATACAACGTAGTACATTTAGTCACAAACATTTACAAACAAATAAATCACTTATATTCTTTACATTACAATGGCCTCTCACTTTGATTGTCAATAATGATGCACCACAAAACAGGATAACTAAGAAATGATAATCAGTGCTCATTGTGCATTAAAGCTCTATAGTTATATATCACAGTTCAAACAATATGCTTACAGTGCAGTACTCACTACATGGTTATGTCATTATCTAAGCTATGACAGGTTTCTCGTAAATTGTTAATACGGTATTATTGATTTTATGATATTACAACACTGGTTAGATATGAATCTGTCATGTCATGTCAGTGTTTTAATTATGAAATTAATGATGCAGATTCTTAACTAGTTAGTACAAATCTACATGTAACTACTCACTATCAGGCAGAGATGTCAGTAAATTAATGAAAACCATTTGAACGAAATATAACACACTCATATCAACCTAACAATTGTGATTTAAGAAATGCATTTTTTAATATTCTTTTTTAAACAAGTGTGACACGCAATTCCTTTTCTTATATTACGCATATATTTAGAGCTCCAGTAGCACAAATTTTATTCACTAAATTATTATGGAAATTGTATCACTAGCTCATATTTTGAAGCATACAATGGGAAACATAACAAACATTATCCTAAAGAGTCCCTTATTAGTCAAATGGTTTACAGGGACTGTACAGCAATGGTTGAGGTGGGGATTCATGTTTTGAACATTCCTAAGTGAGATAATGAAAAGCCTCTTTTTTGATATGAAATATGAAAGAGCATGTAATTTTAAGAAGGACTCAACGTTATTTGATGAAAATTGGTTTTCAAATGGCTGAGATATCCAAAAAAGTGCTAATAATAAAAGGCGACATGCCACAACTTTATCAGGATCTCTTTGTTTCACTTCGTTTTTGGATATCTCGGCCATTTCAAAACTGAATTTCATCGCATAAACTTTTGATACCCCTTAGAACTGCATGCTCTTTGACATTTCACAGAGTGATTTCTGAATATCTCGCAAAACGTTAAAAGCTAAATCCTCACCTCGACCAGAACTGTACACACCCTTTAACATACTGTACAAACTGTAGTATACAACTGTATATTAAAAGGACATTTCTTGTTTATTAATTGCTTGTGACAAAGTTTGATAAATCCATGCAATTTGGATGATATTCTTGAAAGTTTGCAAAGAACCCACAGTGGAAACCAAAGGGCACATTGTTGCTGAGACACATAGAGAGCAAGTAGTTGATGCATGACAAAACAAATGTTCCACACACAATTTTCTAGGGGAAAAAACAAACAAAACAAAACAAATGTCCCTTGTGACTTCAAAGTGATGTGACGCATGATTACAGATGGATTCTGTGTTTGAATTCTTTATCATCCTCGCTCACACCCCTGTAGACCTTAGTTTCTGTCTATAAACAAGACAGAAAGCTTTGGGTTTTTTTGGTTGTCCAAATTAGAGAATGGAAGATGATACATGTACTATTGAAAAATAAAAACAGAAAGAAAGAATAAAAAGTGTTTATTCCACATGGGACTCTGTCTTTACTGCTTCAAACAGATGACTGGCTTTGTTGATTTATAGGCAATACCTGAACACTTTGGGAGAGGAACCAAGCATGTTTATTAGGTAAAATAAATGGTTATCTCCCTGGTAAAGGGTGCATATCCCCTTTACATAGAGCATATCCCGCTTGCTCTCGGTAAGTGAGCATGTGAATTGTACGCTGTGATCCATTTGTGTTTTATAGTATGTGTAATCACAAGTTTTGATTCAAATTGCAAACTTCATAAAGTTATCAAATTTTTAAAAGTTGATCAAAGTCTGTGGTTATGACACTGCAGCTACAGTAGCTGTACAGTAGTATCTTCATAACTGAGATTAGGATATTGTTATCTTCATACATTGTAGGTGATTAGTATATCAGTATTGTAAAGCAAAATCATTGAAAAAATGATGACTGTTATGAGAGCTATGCAAGATAAAGTTAACATGGTTTACAGATATACATTGTATAATGTTATTTTTTCATGCATGCCAGTCTAAATTTACACTTTGATTCATTTAGGTGGGAGGTTAT
This sequence comes from Diadema setosum, assembly GCF_964275005.1. NCBI lineage: Eukaryota > Metazoa > Echinodermata > Echinoidea > Diadematoida > Diadematidae > Diadema > Diadema setosum. The sequence goes on along the minus strand of NC_092703.1, from coordinate 8,364,912 downwards.
TATAATAAATGTTAGTAAAGTCCTTTCTTTCTTCTTTTCGAATAATTTAACATTGTTATTTACATCACTAACTATAGCACACAAACAAAATTTGTGACATTTAGGTATCTTTTAAATTACAAGTTATCATCAAATCCTTGTCAACTAAATTTGATGTATGATCAAGTCAGAGTATTAAATTTCATACATGGATTAGTGGTTTAACAGTGGTCAATGTATGTTTCAGTGTTTGATTTAAAATAGAAAAAAAAAATAGTACCTCATCAAAATCTCTGTAAATTATACAAGGCATTTCTAAAGGCAGGAAGTAATTGGGTATACATGGATGTTTTCTCTTTCTTGCAACCTATGCCTATGGAATCCTATATCCTATGTATGATAAAAGATGCAGTTGTGCAATACAATTGTTTTTATTTATCTATTTAAGTATGTATATCTATCTATTTTTTTTTTTTTTTGGTTTTCTTTTTTGAAGAAGTTTTCAGTCAGTCCTGATAAAATGTTAATGCAAAATTTGATTTGATACATCCATGTACCTGCTACACACTACAAACAAGGAAGTCTAATATATTTGAGTAGTGGGTTTCTATGAGGAGTGTGAGAAGCTGTCCTGCAAGCTGTCGAATATGCCTATAATCTCTGCCTCAACTTAATTGAAAGAAATTCACTGGTAAAGACATTACTGTCTATAAGCAAGCATCATTTCAGTGTAATGTTTAAGTCTGAGTTTACTGAATGTGTTAGGATTTTGTTATGAATTAAAGAATGACTTTGAAATGAATTGATATAATATAGGAATGTCAAGCAATGAGTGTTATTCAGGATATTACATGGAAATGTTTTCTTAGTATGGAATATGACACACATATGATGATGAAAGTGATTATGATACAAATGATGCACAACAAAAAAAAAATACTGTCAAGTATGGAGTGCTGATTTTCGCCAACAGGTGCATGTCACTGCTATGACAATCCAAGATGTGTTACATTGTCATGGAGACAAACTTCTCAATCTTACCAACATGGCAATCTTTAACTCATGGTAGATGTGGCTTTTATCCGTGTCCAAATTCATCCACTTGATTTACAAGATATCAAGTGTATTTTTTTTTTAATTTGGACAGCAAATAGCAGTGAAAGAAGAAAAATTAAAGGCATAATGCATTGATATATTAGTTTGATTTTTGATGATCACATATGGCAAGTTTATGCAGCACATATTAAACACAGACAAATTTCATTGGGACGAACATGATTATTAAAGCTCTGTAGCATGGAATGTGTTACAGTTTAAATCATGAGAACCATCAACTTGAAGCTAATTGCAGACAAAGGTTTTAGATGAAAAGCATGCATTTCACAGTTAGATAACTGATATTACGCAACATGGTAGTCATCAGCTGGAAATTGTAGCGAAGGCAAAACATGCAAGGAAGGCTGAATAATTTCATGATTGCTCATCTTCAGGCTTAGTGGCTGGCAATCAATTTCATGTCAAACAAGGAGAGATGTAAGTAACAAGGAGGCCAAGTCATTCATATCTGTATTAAAACCAACACAAAATTGTCCTGGAGTTGAGAGTACTTTGAAGTGGCAAGGAAGCAACTAATTCATTTAATGTTGTGTAATTCTAATGAACTGTATAGCATGCAAAAAGAACAAACAAACTGATTCATTATGCTAACATACTAACAAAATATTAGAAGTAAAAAGAGTTATCTATAAACCATGCATATCTGCAGTATAGTAGATACAAATACTTTAATAGAAGGCCTCTTAGTGTACAAGCTGAAATTTTTGCAGTGGTTTTATTTTCGCGAATTTCGTGAATCGCCTTTGAACCGCGAAAATAACAACACGCGAAAATAACAATGTGCGAAAACAAAAACGTGTGAGACCCTCGCAACCGCGAAATTAACAACACGCAAAAATGTCCTCCAAGTAGCAATGCGCGAAAATATCTGTACCCGAAAATTTCAGCGCGTACAGTATTCAAAATTTAGTGTATCTCATGCATTAAAGAATATACACATTTAGCATTAATCATCCAGTGTACCAGACATCAGCTATCATTAATTAATTCTTAGTACTGTGATCAACTGTGTACCTGTTCTTTGAAACACAAATACATTATATCCATAGAGTAAAATGAGACAGTATCCAGAATTCAAAACACTCTTACCTCCTTCAGCTCCCTCAGTCTCTGCTCTTCTCTGTCGTCATTGTTAGGATCAAACGATTCTTTCTTCTCCGTCTTCTTCTTCTTCTTTTTCTTCCTTTCTTTTCCCCCAGGAGATTTGTTGCTAGTCTAGAAACAAAAACAAAGATACAATACACAATTGTATATATATATGCAAAATCAATATCTATATTAATGGTCTTGACAACTAAATGATAAAAGGATGTATGTGACAATTTCATATAAAGAGTGTTCATCTGCAACGTCATAGTAAAATGGCTTTCGAAGAAAGTGTGCTCAGAGGTTGGCAATGCATGACTTGACTTTGAGTTTTAAAACTTGACCTGGAATTGCAACTATAGGACCGAACCATGCCAATCACATTATGGATATTTCATCACAGATGGCAGTTATTCAGATGAAGCCTCTGCCTGATAAAAATCCTCATTCTTCAACTTATCAATGAGGGTTACGCTAAAGATTACTTGTACAGCAGGTGCCTCATTGCAAAGGTGTCCTATTGGTGAACATTTGTCAGCCACGTAATTACATGCACCATGATAGCAGGTGACTGGTAGTCAGTCACCTACTATCATTCAGTTCAGTTCAGTCTGAACTGAAATGAACTGAACTGAATGAAAAATAGTTACCTGTCCTCTGATCTAAAGATGTGATATAAGGGTTCTGACAAAGTAATTCTCACTCGAGCTTCAATGGCATTTATGACAACACTGATTGTGTATAGCCATACTCTCTTATTATTACAGTGACCCACATTTTGGCAATACAAAATTATCGCTATATACCAGATATCAAGGCCCACGATCAGGATTTAGAATGCCTTTAACCTTTTTGCACATACACCGAATAGATAATTGATAATGTGCACTGCATCAAAATGGACACATAGCATCAAATAGTAGTGACACTTTTCTAGCGTTAGCAGCATAATTGACAAAGGTACAAGGCTCCTTGAAATGGTTTCTGATCAGGAGCAGATCCAGGAATTCCATAAAGGGGAGGCGCCTTTACAAAAATTAAAGGGGGCGTATGCGCCCCAATATTTCCTTATATTTCTTTTGTTGTAACAAAAACTAAAGAGGGGGCGTGCACCCGGTGCGCCCCCTCTGGATCCACCACTGCCGCTGATGCAATTTAGTGTGGTTATCTGTGCAATTTCAAGACATGAAGTGACTTACCGGTACAAAGTTTACGTGATGTAACTTTTCACTCTCTTGCTCTGTAGTAGGAAGGGCAGCATTCAGGAACTTTCTTCTGGTTGTGCCGAAGGATTCATCGGACTTTGGTCTCCCTTGGCCTGGCTGATCGGAGAAGGTAGAGGGCTGTCGTCTCCTCCCTTTATCATCGGCCATCTCTCTGCAAATTCAGCCCTAAAGCCTCACATACACCTAGTAGATCTAGTGGGAAAGATTAAACAGTCTTCTGAGTCAGATCCCTCTGTTTGGCAAAACATATAGATCTACAATCGACAATGTACTCCAAACTACAGTAGACTCTAGTGCAATATAAATTATAATCTGAATGAACCACTCCCAACATTGAACATCAGTATCAAAGTTGGCAGTTTTATCAATCTGATGTATGATCGCTGATGATTCTGATATTTTTGATAGAACTTAGATTAATGGAAGAAATGTCAGTCATTATATGACATGAGCTACAAACTTTAGCTTTTTCCATGGACATGGTCTCGCTGAGGCCTGATTGCTGAGGCTGAGCATTTAGATCTACTACTAGACTTATTCTGGTTCTGGTTCTGGTTGGGTTCTGCGCAATCACTGCCTGAAGGCTGTTATCCCGCGCAGCCGGTGTGAACGGATTTATTTCTTTAAAATTTTTAAATTCTGAAATGAGCTTTTTTGACCAGCTCTTCTACATTGATTGCGTCAAGCATAATTTTGAAATCCTTTAAATTGGTAACGCCTCTTATTTCTGGTGGTAGGAAGTTCCATTCCCTGGTTGTCCTTGGATAAAATGAGTGCTGGTAACATGTCTTGTTGAATGAAGGCATCTCTAAAATGTTGGGACCTGTTTGTCGCCGTGTTGAGCCAGGTCTCTGACGTAGATGAACATTTGATGGGGTAATATTGTGTACTTCTTTAAAGATGGCAATCAATCGGAACTTGGTACGGCGGTTTTCCAAGGTTTCCCATTGGAGTTTGGATAAGATGGATGTGACACTGGATCGTTTGTCATAATTGTTTACGACAAAACGAGCAGCCCGGCGTTGAATGGCCTCAATGCACCTCTTTCTTGTAGCTTGATGAGGGTCCCAAATGGAAGCACAATACTCAAGCCTTGGGCGAACCAGCGTTTTGTAGGCTGTTTCTTTAACTGATTTATTACACGAATGGAGATTTCTTCTTATGATACCCAGCATTTGGTTTGCCTTTGTAGTAATCTTGTTAATGTGGTGTGACCAAGTGAGATCTTTACTTATCTCAACACCTAAATATGGGTGGTGGCTTACTTGTTGTAGCTGTTTTCCTTTCATTGTATATGGCGTGATAATAGGTTTGACTTTGTGGCTAACATGCATAGCAAAGCATTTTGACGGATTGAAGGACATCTGCCATTGTGTCTCCCACAAGCATAATAAATCAATGTCTTTTTGAAGAGCTTTTGCATCCTGATCATTGCATATTTCCCGGTATATTATGCAGTCGTCTGCGAAAAGTCGTACTTTGGACTGAACCACGTTTGGTAGGTCGTTAATGTATATGAGAAACAATAAAGGCCCCAGAACCGTTCCCTGTGGTACCCCTGATGTCACCGGAGATTCCTGGGATTCTGCTCCCTCCAGGAGAACGCGCTGATGTCTGTTAGTAAGGAACATGTTCAGCCAGTGAAGGAGGTTGTTGTTGTTGTTGTTAATACCAACATGTTCAAGCTTGCGTAGTAATCTCCCATGGGGGACCTTGTCAAACGCCTTGCTGAAATCAAGTATGATGAGATCGGTTTGACTCCTAGCATCAAGGGTTCTTGCTAGGTCATTCATAAGACCTGCAAGTTGCGTTTCACATGATCTGCCTTGTCGGAATCCATGTTGATGGTGAGTGATGACATCATGGGCATCCAGATGGTCCTTGATATGACGGAAGATGATATGCTCCAAAATTTTACATGGGATGGAAGTGAGTGAAACCGGCCTATAGTTCTCAGGATTTGTACGTTCCCCTTTCTTGTAGATTGGGACTACATTGGCTTTAAGCCATCCTTCTGGGAGAGTTCCTGTATCGACAGATTTCTGGAAGATCTTTTGCAAGACCAGAGCTAAACTTGAGGCACAACTCTTGAGTATTTTGGCTGGAATTTGATCTGGTCCGGTTGCTTTATTCGGTTGTAGCTCCTCTAGAAGTTTCTGAACTCCTGCTACTGATATGGTAAGTTTTGGTAGATCTGGTATGTTGTGGTGATCTATATCAAGATATTCTTCTGGGATTTCCTTGGTGAAAACTGAACAGAATTGTTGATTGAGTGCTTGTGCTTTGTCTCTTGCAGTTGATACCATTGTACCCCCAGAACGAAGAGAGGAGATTCCAAAAACCTCTTGTCTAGTGTTTTTGATAAACTTCCAAAAGGGTTTGGTGTTATCGCTCTTGAGACTTTCTCCTATGACATCATTCACATACTGATTGTGGGCTTTCCGAATATTTCTATCAATTAATCGGCGAAGTGATTTAAAACTTTCCCAATCCTTGCTACTTCCAGATTTCCTAGCTTTATTATAAAGCCTTTGTTTCCTTCGTATTTCCCGCCGGATGGACTGATTTACCCATGGCAAATTATATCTGGTAGAACTTAATTTGGATGGAACATATTTATCTATAGCTGCTTGAAGAGTTCTTTGAAAATCAGCCCATAAACTATTAACATCTGAAACTTGAAGATGTTCCTCAGTTAAAAATCTCTCTCTAGACTCTAGACTATAAGCTACAATGTAGCACATGTAGCGAGATTTATGGCATGGTAGCGCCGCGCCATGTGATAAAATCTTAAGATGATTATTAAGATGTAGAAATAATAAGGCGATTGGAAAGATGTGGAGCTGGATACGGAGTTTAAATAGACAGTGCACAGTGCAGCGCAGTGACGAGCGAGCGGCCACAGCACACCACGGCATAGGCCGAGGCGATGAAGTGCTGCGCCCGGCTATAGACGGGGGAGAGATGGAGCTCATTCCGCAGGGAAATTCGAGTCCAATGCCACATTACCACTGAGTACCCTAGCGAGTTTTCTGCCGACATGAATTTTTATTCTGAATTACGAAAAACAAGCAGCAACGGCAGCTGACGTATTTGGAGATTTATGCAACATTCAGTAAATTTCATTCACTATAAAAGCGAAGAAAAGTAGCATTTTTACCTGTTTTCGCGAACCGAACGGACGCTTCGTGCACCGCACGATTTTGGGTAAGAAACAGTTGTTGTGGCAACGACACGCACTTATCGCTTTACACACACTGGACTCGGGTCTAGTATACACAGCTACTGAATGCAATGCACGCATCTCAGAACAGGTGAACCAATCAATTACGATTTTGTATGCTGCCATCTGCGTTGACTAACTACCACAGTCATAGTCCATGAGCCAAGTCTGAAAAAGCCCTTATTTTTCGATTTGGTTGCACCCCCGGAGGGCCCAAGATTTCTTGTTTCCAAAAGATAGGTACAAGTCTGTAGTTCATGGAAATGACATTTTTTACCTTGAACTCTTGATCGTTACCATGGCAACGCAGTTGATATATCACAACCTTTGGTAGCGTGTGCCATTTCAGTGTCAAATCAAGAAATTGGCTTAAATAGTTCAAAGTTTATTTTTTATGAACATATTCTTAGCATATAAGTAGTATTTTGTAAGAATGTAGGTTGAATAAATTTCTTGAAAAATAATTGATTTAAATGAACATGAGTGTTGCATTATGGGTACTAATGCCGATTGAATGTCATGTGACTCTTTTCATTGTAAGTCATATCAATGCAATGTCAAAATTTTAGTAAATGTTATTTTATATTGGCATTATTCAATTAAAATGGACAAAATTCGTTATAACGGAGCATATTCATAAAGAATAGTGTCTAATGACTTCAATTTTCCCATATTGAGGCAGACTACCAGTTTGTTACCATGGCAACTGAAATCATGTAAAGAGCATGAAAACGTGATTCTGCCTACACAAAGCTCTAGTAAGGGCAATAATGTCTGTGAAGTGTGCAGTCTTAAAACCCAAATTTCATTGAAAATTATTGACTGTCCCAATAAAGGACCAAATTGATTGACCTATGAACAATTAAATATTTTTGTCAGGTCAGTGTTCAGTGTCATTTCAAGGTCATTCTCAAGGTCATTCTCAAGGTCATGCTCAAGGTCATACGGTACAGCGACATCTTGCAGCTTTATATCATGGTTATGTAATAAACACTGCAAAGAAAACAAAAAATATAAGATATATTAAGCAATGCTGAAGGAGCACCATGACATCAAAAAATAAGTTTTCAGATCATTAGAAAAGCGCCCTCTTTTGTCCAAATATGAAATAATACTTCTACATCTGAAGGAGACAAAGATGGCGGAAATGGCGGAAATATTTCTTTGATGGCATGATCCAGGTGTAAGTTGTTTTTGTCATAAGGGAGAAAGCTAACCAACTGATACACCATAAACAGAGAGCATTGATTACAATAGGTAAGTGTTTACAAAGTTTGTGTTAATCTTTGATCTCAATATTTAGAACTAGAAAACCAAGGTCTTGAAAGATTAGTCCCATATATTAATTTTCATGTAAGTTATATGAACTTTCATTAAAGGCTAAAGCGTAGTCTTTGTTAAATCTCTGTTTGCCCAAGCTATCAAAAAAGAAATCAGTTGTTCAGATTAGGAGCATTGGCATTGTGACAAATAGATAACAATAGTCAGAGTAAAATCATTATATCTGTATATCATCAAGATTAGGTCAAGAATATGGACCAATGCAAGAATTAGATTCAAAACTGTTTTTATTTTAATTTAGACCAAAATGTTAAATCAGGACCAAGATCACGATCACGTTATGAGCTGATGAATAAATATGTTATCAATACTACGATCAATGGTCTTTGCTACTGAACAAAACCTTTTACCCTATCCTAATATTAAGATTTAGAATATGATTAAGAACTACATAAGGCTCAGGCACATATTGAATTAATATCAGGAATAAGACTTAGTGACTTAGACTGAGTCTAAGATAAAATATCAGGACCAAGATTATGGAAATGCCATGATCAAATTAAACAAAACAAAAGAAAAACCCAGTCAATGTTGGTCAAAATAAACGCTGAACAAAGTGGGAAAATACCGGAATTAAGATGATAAAATTTGATATAAAGCAAAACATTCTCATATTTAAGAACAAAGTCAGTATGATTTAAACCAAAAGGAAGACCAGATCTAGATCAAGGGTGCAGTCGACATAGTGATCACTACTTAGTCCAAGCTACTTCTAGATTCCATGTCACAAGGTTGGCAAAGGGCCCATTGTGCCACCTCCGTGTATTTTCTTTCTTTTTCAAGCGATTGGTCTAAAATTTGGCGCAGATGTAAAACAAGTCATGATCTAAATTTGGTTCTATAAGAAATTTTAATGGTGATATGGTGACCTTCAGATATTCATTACCTGAAGGTTGCCACGTGCGGGCGCTATTTCATAAAACGTGCCACAAAGTAGTGAAAATTTAGACCATAACAATGATTTACATTTTTTTAAATTTGTTTTAGCCAAAAAATATTTTTTTTTGTAATAACTGTCAAACAAAAATATACAGGATTTTCATTTCCATCGAAAACCTTTATTTCCACAAGCTCTTCCTTTAAATCACTTTCATAAAACCTCAGGGAATACTTCATTTAAAGTTTTTTTTTTTATTTGCACTTTATGTCACATTTTATATCACCAGTAGACGCTTAATTTATATTATAAACTTGTTTGTGTATGAACTCTTTTTTCAGATATGAATGCCTTTTCACTTAATGTATCCCACCAGCCGGTCAAGCGGTCAGTTGTGAGTGAGAGTACTTCTCCATCTATTCATGATGGACCACTACCTGAAAAGCAAACAACTAGAGCTAGCATCGCTCCAAGAGATCTCAGGAAATGTATCTTTCGCCAAGCAATGACCTATGTTAAGTCACACTCAGGTAGTAGGGTGGCAGAGACTCTTATAACTTGCCAATCTCAGGAGGTTGCCGAAAACATCCAAAGAGCCGCAGAAGTCAGAGAAGATGAAGAACTACTAGCCATCAGAGATCTCACAGTCACGCACATCAGATACCATAAGAGTTGTCACAAACGCTTCACGAAGCGCAAATCCTTGGAACGCTTGGCTCAGAAGAATGATGCTCACATTACAAGCCCATATGATGCTACATTTGATGCCTTAAAGGAATACATCGATACTGAAATAATTAAGGATATGAAGGTAATGCAGATGGCTGATCTTCTTAGGAAGTTCAAAGAGCTCCTCTTTGATGCTGGCACTGAATCTGACTATCGATCAGAAAAACTTAAAAGAAGAATAGTGAGCCACTATTGAAATCAGTTGTCTTTTTGGCATCTGAAGAATCTTTCCGAGTCTGAGATGGTATTCCTTGAAGAGGTACCAAAGGGTCAAATTGCTGAGGCAGGTGTGCAGTCTGCATCTACTTCTGTGGAAGAAGATGCATCGAGCAGCGACATCATCTCATATGATGAAAGTGAGGAAAAAAGCTTGCAACATGTGTTATCGTACAGCAGGCTCTACTTCAGGTGAATTCAGCGGTCTCCCAACCCATTAGGCCTGAAGATATAGATGAGAACAATGTTCACATTCCGAATTCTGTGTATAACCTGCTGGCCTGCATTATTCACGGATAATGCAAGTTTCATGTAGATCAATGGGTTTCTGTACCAGCTACTATCCATCGTCAAGTCCTCTCCATCAGTCAAGATCTCATACATGCCGTGAGTCGGGGACGAGAAAAAACTCCAAAGCATGTGGCACTTCCTTTCCTTGTCAGAACCCTAGGTGGATCTTCAGAAATGATAACTGTCTTCAACAGAATGGGTCATGGTTTGTCTCACACACAGGTAGAAGAGATGGAAACTTCGCTTGAAGAAAATGTCTCAAAGACTTACTCCAATTTGCCAAGCAACTGACAAAATGGTGTATTTGAGACATTTTGTTGGGATAACAGTGACCTTCAAGAAGAGATGCTCTCTGGACGTGGAACTACACACTGCACTAGTGGCATAGTACTACAAACTAGACGTCAAGAAACAGGGCTGTCACAGTCTTCCGCCAATGCTCAAAACACAAAATCTGATGTCCCCATCAACAATCGCAGGTGTTCCATTAAGCCCCAGCCAATTGCAGTGATGCCGTTCCAATCAGTTCCAAGGAAAGGACCAGCTACAGAAACTAGTAGTTGATCAAGATCTTCTGACAGCATCGTCTTCTGAAAATGCTGTAGGAAGGAAAAATGACTTTACTTGGTTCTTGACTAGGTTGGCGCCTAAGGTAGTGATGTTCCAAGAATGTGATGACAAACATCAGAATGTCCCCAGCTGGACTGCTTTTAACAGGCTTATTCAGGAGAGCGTACCGTACCAAGTCATTAGCACTATCAGCTATTGCCCATCAATCGATGCCAGCCCGACGGAGATGTCTACTGTTTACACCTTGTTGAGAAAGTAGGGGGTGTGCGTGGCCGCATTGATGAATCGAGGATTCATCCCCTATCACGTCGCAACCGGACAGTACCCCCATACCTGATTTCCCATGCCCACGACGTGAGGCCCCTTCCCACTTCCCACTTCCCTCCCCTTCCCGGCAACCGAGGAGAACTGTGCGAGACTTGGAGACTTGCTACTTGCGTACTACCGGTCCAGCACTTTCAATGTGTGTGATCACCAGCCCCTACCGATCCGATGATGTCTGGTTCCCCTATGCGCCTACTCGTGGAACCGGACGCCAAACCAGTGGCTCACCATACCCCCATACCCATCCCCATCCGTTGGCAGGATGATGTGAAGAAGGGCCTTGATCAGGACGTCCGACTCGGTGTTCTCGAACCTGTCCCAGTAGGCACCCCCGTCACACGGTGCCACCGCATGGTCATCTGTGCGAAGAAATCGGGTAAGCCCAGGCGTACGGTTGACTTCCAGGCACTCAATCGCCATGCTATCTGCGAGACCCACCATACGCAGTCCCCGTTCCACCAGGCCTGTGTGGTTCCATCTAACATGTACAAAACTCTGTTTGATGCATGGAATGGATATCACAGCATTCCCCTTGATGTGCGGGACCGCCATCTCACCACCTTTATCACCCTGTGGGGTCGCTATTGGTACCTCATGGCCCCACAGGGGTACATCGCCTCGGGGGACTACTATAGCCGCCGGTTTGATGACATCGTGGCAGACTTCCCAGCAAAGAGGAAGTGTGTGGACTACACAGTCATGTGGTTAGATAGTATTCAGGATGCCTTCTTCCAGGCGGCTTGACATATGTGGCCACAATGGCATCACCTTGAACCCATCCAAGTTCGTCTTTGCACAGCAGACTGTCGAGTTTGCCAGATTTGAGATAACCCCAGCAACTGTCCGCCCCTGCCTGCGCTTCCTCCAGGCCATCCGCGAATTCCCCGCACCTGAGAACGTCAGCCATGTCTGCAGTTGGTTCAGCCTGGTGAACCAGGTGTCCTACGCCTTTGCCTCTGCAGACCAAATGCTTCCCTTCAGAAGACTCCTCAAGCCAGGCAGCCATTTTCAATGGACAGACATCCTGCAAGAGCTCTTTGATGAAGCGAAGTCCCTGATCATCTGGGAGATCCAGAAAGGTGTCACTATCTTCGACAAGGGAAGACCAACCTGCCTGGCCACGGATTGGTCGAAGGACGGGATCAGTTTTTGGCTGCTACAGAATGCACTGCCCGTGCCGGAGCACCAAGCCCTTCTGCTGCAAGTCTGGTTGGCAGGTCACCCTCGTCGGCAGCCGGTTCAAATCTGGGTCGGAATCTCGCTATGCCCCAATTGAAGGGGAAGCCCTCGTTGTGGATGCCCTCGATAAGGCGCGTCATTTTGTCCTTGGGTGCTCTGACTTGACTGTCGCTGTGGATCACAAGCCTCTGTTGAAGATATTTGGTGATCGCTCTCTTGACACCAGCCCCAACCCCCGTCTTCGCAACCTCAAGGAGAGGACCCTGCGATATTGGTTCCATGTGGTGCACATCCCGGGCCCTCATCACACTGCGGCTGATGCTCTCTCATGCCATCCAGTTAATGAGTCCCAGCCGCTACACCTCCCGGATGACATCGCCAAGCTCAAGGGACCCACTAGTGAGTCTGGCCACGTCGAACTCCCACGTGCCATCCTAGCTGCCATCCGGTGTTGTGTGGAGGGCATGGCGGACACTCCACAGGTTTGCGCCCAGGGTACCCCCGATGACAATGCCATCGTTGAGTCGCTCACTTGGGATGACATCCTCTTAGCCACCTCCAGTGACCCCCCTTCCCCCTCTTACTCGACTTGATGGAGAATTGCTTCCCAGACTGTCGTGATGACTTACCTGTTGATCTTTGCTGGTATCACCAATTTCGCGATGGTCTATCCAGTTTTAATGGGATGGTGCTCTACAACGACCGTATCGTGATTCCCTCCACTCTGCGAGAGAAGGTCCTTCGAGCCCTCCACTCGGCCAACCGAGGGGTCTCTCAAATGTGTTCCAGGGCTGAATCCTCCTTCTTCTGGCCTGGGATGTCATCTGATATAACGGACCTGCAGGCACGATGTTCAACATGCAACCGCATGGCTCCCTCTCAGCCGTGCGCCCCCCCACCCGTCAGCCCAGCATATCCATTCCAGTGCCTTGTGGCCGGCTACTTCCACTGTCATGGTCGGTCCTATCGTGATTCCCCCCACTCTGCAAGAGAAGGTCCCTCGAGCCCTCCACTCGGCCAACCAAGGAGTCTCTCAAATGTGTTCCAGGGCTGAATCCAGGGCTGAATCCTTCTTTTGGCCTGGGATGTCATCTGACCAGTAACGGACCTGCAGGCACGATGTTCAACATGCAACTGCATGGCTCCCTCTCAGCCATGCGCCCCCCACCCGTCAGCCCAGCATATCCATTCCAGTGCCTCGTGGCCGACTGCTTCCACTATTATGGTCAGTCCTTCCTCGTTGTGGTGGACAGATACAGCAGTTGGCCGATCATGGAGGAGGCTGCCATCGGGGCCGCCGGGCTGATTGCAGCCCTTAAACGCATATTCATCACCTACGGCATTAGCGACGAGCTCACCTCTGACGGTGGGCCTGAGTTCACATACAACAAGACCAGGACATTTCTCCGGGCTTGGAGGGTCCACCATCGCATCTCCTCTGTCGCGTTTCCACACAGTAATTGCCGTGCAGAGGTCGGGGTCAAGACGGTCAAATGTCTCATCGCCGGGAACACCACTGCTGATGGCTCCCTCGACACTGATGAATTCCAGCGTGCCATCCTGCAGTATCGGAACACTCCCGACAGTGACACTTGCCTATCCCCTGCTCAGTGTGTCTTTGGTCTGCCTATCCGGGATTTCATTCCCATCCACCCGGGCAAGTATCGTCCCCACTCGACATGGCGGGATACTCTTTCATCGCAGGAGGAGGCCCTGCGGAATAGGCACATGCGCGCTGCCGAACGTCTCTCCGCCCACACACGGGTACTCCCCCCACTTTCCGTTGGTGACTGCGTCCGCATCCAGAACCAAACAGGCCCCCACCTGACAAAGTGGGACAATTAGACTGGAATAGTGGTCGAAGTGCGCCAGTTCGACCAGTATGTCATCAGGGTGGACGGCTCAGGACGTGTCACACTCCGTAACAGGAAGTTCCTCAGCAAGTACCAGCCGATTATCCCTCGGGCGACCCTCATCACATACCCAGGCCCCTCCACGGTCTCGCCTCCACCTCGTGCCATCACCCCACCATGACAGGCCATGATAAGCCACCCTTCCCCACCACAGAGGGCACACTCCCCCCTGGCACTGCCGAGCCGTCCCACGATTCCCCACTGCGGGACAGCCCAAGTGATCAGCCCGTCTCCTGCGGCTCACCGGACCACGCCCCTACCTCGCAGTCGCCTGTGGGCCTGGAACCACGCTGCCGTCTGCCCTGCTCCGTCCGTGTTCTCCTTCCATTCAATGCCCCGGGACGTAAGGAGGAGCCTCTCCCTGCAGCACCAGACGCTGACCCCTCCCCTCCCACGCTCCGGCGCTCTACACGACGGAAGGCTCCACTGGCTCATCTCTATTACTGATCAGACTTGTCATTGTTCTTTCATCTCGTTAGATGGATGCTATTTGTTGGTTAACTTTTTGCGCGTTGGACTTCAGTTGACTCTTTTACTTGTTGCTCAGTTCTTTTGTTATTCAGTCTTTCTGGTATTCACGTTTTTTTGCTCCGAAAGACTTGGGCGGCATAATTATTTTTATTACTTGATATATCCTTTTCCTTTTGCAGCCTCCATTGGACTTGATAGTGTGATTATTGCTTGATTTGAACAATCGGACATTGATAGCAAAGAGCAATACTCATCTCGTGTTCTCATCTATTTTCAAAAAAAAAATTCATTCAAAAGGTATGTTATGTCTTTAATTGGAGTCATGGTTGTAAGTACTTTTTATAATTTTGCAGAACAAACCATATCCATCATCAGGGCAAGGAAACAAACAAAGTATATTAAATTATTTATTCTCTCAAGTTCATGTATATAAAAATCAAGAATGATAATACATAATATATTTTGTGCCCCTTCATCTCCATTTTCAGGTACTGAGATAATTTAGAAACAGACTTTCACCTTACGGTAAAGAAACATCGTGCATTTCATCCTCATTGAATACATTGAATGGATTGAATGGATTATCCATATTGAATTAGACATGTATGTAAACTATCCAAGAAGAAGAATCCAAGGAACATTTGTTAATAAAAGTATATGCTATTCCACATTATTCTATTCAGTTCTATGTGTTGTTGTCAGTTTGGTGAAAGGGCAAATGTTGCAGATCTATGATGAATTAAAATGATGTTATTATACACCCATGTACTTGTACAGCCTTAGAGGAGGCAGTGGAAAACTTTAAGTTTTCACATACAAAATTACAAGATAAAATGTTATAAACGCCATGACCTTGAAAATGACCTTGAGAATGACCTAGTGTACATGGTTATCCTTCATTGAAAGTGAGTATGAAATGTGTGACACTGTTTTATTCAGTTTTAGTTATAGATCATTTTTGCACATAAAGCACTTTACTCTCATATATATGTAGCCTACTATAGGGCTGGAAAGCTAATAATGAATCATTTGCACTAAATACTGTTGTTGCCATGGTAACAAAAAGGAGCAATCTTTTCATTTGTTTAGAAAAAAAAAACACACTCTGTAGATTGTGAACTTTAATGATTTGATCATTAGGGATTCTCGCAAAGGAACTGACATTTATTATATAAATTAAACACTTTGACCTTGAGAATGCCCTTGAGAATGACCTTGAGAATGACCTTGAGAAGGATTTAGAGGGCAAACTAACCAGATACCCTCTATTGAGAATACTTAAAATGCTTAATCACGATAACTAATGAGAAATAATTAGTTGAATGATCATTATTTTACATTGTTACACATTTTAAAAACAAATTTCTATTACGTGGGCCTGTTACAGAGCCAAAAGCTCTTCTTTGCACAAGAGATTCAACTTCCGTTTCCATGGCAACAACTTAGCAGACTGAGGTCATGTGGTAGAGTTATAGTCAGCTTGCTTCCTAGTTTGTGTAGCAAACTCATAGTAGTATGTACAGTTCCTTGAAGGATTTGACAAAAACTTTATCACAAAAATTGGTGCTGAATTTGTATCAATTTTGTGCTATTCAATAATTTGACCTTGAAGTGACCTTCATATCCTCGAAGAATGAGCCATGTTCATATTTATTGCAAAAATCTTTAGTACGTTACTTATGCCTCTATTCCAAGACAAGATATCCTACTAATTCGATTATTAACAGAAAAATTTTACCTTTAATATATTGTCTCATTCTCTAGAAATGACATTGAATCGGCACATGTTTTAAGAGGTTGTGATATATCAACTGCGTTGCCATGGTAACGATCAAGAGTTGGAACTTAAGATCATCATTTCCGAAAAGTAGAGACTTGTACCTATCCAACGGTACCAAGATATCTTGGGCCCCCTGGGGGTGCTACGAAAATGCAATTTTCAGGCCTTGGCTCATGGACTATCACTGTGTGCCACATTTTCATCCATCGCGAATATGGCGAGTGCCGAGTGGGAGGAAGTCCGAAGGTTGGCGAAGGATTTTCAGCGCGCACAGCTATCGAGTGCATCTCAAAAGTGAGTTTTGTAGTAAAGGCGGGAGACTTGTTGCTATGCTAAATGGAAGAATTAATTGTAAACATGAGTAGCTTTTCCTGAAGAATGCAATGACTACTATGCATTGACGTTGTATTGCGTCCATATGTTGTGTCGAACAAGTTAGAGAATCGTTTTTGTTCAGTCCCACATGCTCATTTATGTGTGTGAAATCTATGTTCTTCTTGAGTGGCATGACTGTGCAGTGACGTGCGTGCGTTCTGAGTGAGGTATAGAAGATCTAGTCCATAAAAATAAAGCCTTTAAGGCCATACTAAGGTAGACTTGACTTCTCTTGACTCTATAAACTAAATTTATTTCACCGTACCAGTGTTAACTACCAGGCAAGAAAGAGACAGAATTCCTTTTGGAAACAGCTACTGAAAAAGAGCCATAAATGTCAACAAAAAAAAAAAAGATAAAAAAAAAAAACTCCTCCGGAGTGCGGAGAGAGACAGAAATTTTTTTCTGTCTAACCATTCCCCTAATCGTATTAACCCAAGGACTAGAAGTTTCTATTAGATTTGGTGATCAAATTACAATTAAGATCTATTATTAAGAGTAGGATAATTAACCTTTTCACTTCATTTCTTTTAATTAAAATTTTGCTGGCATATTCAACCATTCATTCATCAATTCTTTGAAAATTTACAAGGTGGTACTGGTACCTGCTAAAGTGAATTTGATACTCATTTATCAGAGATAAAAACTATTAGCTTACAGTATCTGCACATTCTAACTTTGTCTCTGTCTTCTTTGTGACTGCAGGCTGTCTGAGAGGAACTGCATTGAAATCGTTAACAAATTGATTGAGGCGAAGAGCATCGAGGTCATCTACACACTCGATGGCAAGGAGTATTTGACCCCAGCACAGGTTACCAAGGAGATTCGTGATGAACTCATCATTCATGGAGGTGAGTGGCATGCAGATCCTTTGAGACTAGACTCTTTATAAATGTACACATGATACATGTGTAGCGTCTTACAGTCTTTAATACTTCTTACACGTTTTCCCAGTAAAACACCTGCACCAACACATGTGCATGACTGTTATACAAAGTAATCCTTGCAATTACAACATGCAGCCTTTATGCAGAAGACAGTTTGAGGTCAGATGTGAAGATATTTTTCATCATTTCTTTCACTTTTCAAAACTATGAAATGTGATGTAATGAATAAATGGACTATACTATGGTTTATTGCTGATGATGTCTAGAATGAAAATTAAATGATGTCTTGTACTACAATGTAGTTGCTATTAATTAAAATCTTATTTTTATGGTTTTTATAGGTAAAGTTCAAATGACAAAATATAACAAAATATTTACTGATTTTAAATATTCTCATGTTAATGTACATGTATGTTAAGGTATATATAAAATTTATACAACTTATAAACATGAAGGATGTTTTGTAAATTATCTTAAACCAATAAAGGGTAATTCAGGTGTATGAAACTCTAACCACATGCACTTGAGAGTGTGGCTGGAGTAGGTGGTGTAATCAGAATAAAAAAAAAATATATATATATATATCATAGATTCATGCAAGCATCCAAAATTAAGTTCAGGGTGGTTTTTGTGATGCAATATGAAGGATGCTGCCAATAAGTGGTATCATTATGTTCTGTCTTTTGTGTTTGTTCTTTTGTTTCATAGGCAGAATCAACTTGGTTGATCTACAGCAGGTAAGAATACTTTATGAGAAATGTAGATAGCAGTACAGTTTGGTTCAGCTGTAACATGCTGGCTGGGGGAGCGCGCAGTAAATCCCAATTGTATTATCCATTCAAAATTTTGTTTTCATGTAAATGCTGCCTGATTGGTAATGTCCACTGCTATTTCATAATATCAGTATTAGTGCTGTCACTGAGATGACCGAAGTACCTTTGGCCAATAGTTCATATTGCATAACACTAGCTGAGTATCCAGGCTGTGTATTCCCCCTTTTGTGGTGTCATGTCTAATTCACTGTCCTGTGTCACAGTGGAGGGTGAGGCTGCAAACTCTTCTAAGATGTTTATCTCTCATAGGTAGAGAAACCTTGCAGGGGCCAAGGGATTTCTCTAGCTGGCTATTTTTTTTTTTTTTTTTTTTTGAATAAAACACAGTTTCTACACCTCACCTTTTTCAAACATGTGTGTTGTCTCTGTTTACAAAAACCATACCTTCAAGAAATCCAGAGAGAAATATAAAGTGGGAACCATGATAGAATTTCTCATTGTGCAGTTTTGTGTAGATAAAGTACATAAAAGGAAAGCCAGATAATATAGCAGCATCCGAATAAGTTGAAAGATGTGAACTCTGCTCCTTTGCAAAAGCTTTTACATGTAGCTCTCTTTGGGGTGTCCAGGGTACTCTTTACTGCCTAGTCCCATTCATGTCCAGAGCCATGACTAATCAGGAAAGTAAATCATTAGTGCAGGAAAGACTGTGAATCTTCATAACATGAACGGATAAGTGGAAAAAAATTACAATTATTATTTGAGATGGGATTTCTGTATGACACATATCAATACAATTTGTGGAGCAATGAGATTTTGAACAGAGCAATTTACATTCTGCTTTGCATTTCAAAACCCAGATTCTGAACATCGACTTCACTTTCATCGAGGCCAAAGCTAACGAAGTGGTAAAACACGACCGCAATGTCTTCCTTGTTCTCGGCCAACTCATTGACAAGTAAGTAGCAGTATGTAGCTCAAGTTTGATGTTCTGGTGGTCACGTCTTCAAAGAAACAACCCATTCTGTGTACAGATGGTATATCAAACTCACTTTTGTTCTTATAACAACATAGCTCTGCACTCTTTATCTGGAGGTCAAAACAAAATGCCACAAGGTTGCCTAGTCTGTTATGAATTCATACAGGATTGGATGCTTAACCCTTTGTATGCTTTGATTGTTGATTGGCACAGAAAACCCCATAGCATTGTGCACACACTCCAAAGTTTCTGGCACAGAAAGGGTGAAATCATGCTAGCTTGCTTGATGAAAAAGGCGGCTGTTTGTGTCACTAACGTGCCTCAGGTTTCAATTGGATCAGCCTAAGATATTGAATATCTTCACATTATCTTTTACTTTACATTTAAACATGCCATAGAGTTATTTTGATTCAGTCATGTAGTTGATAAGCATGTGCCATCTTCCATTCAGCTTTTCTTGAAGTAGAGATGAATCTATATTATTGTCTCTCTTTATTCATCCATTGCTTGCTGATGTTTGTTTAATGTTTAGTGATTACCTTGACCACTTGGCCGAGGAGATCAATGACCAACTCCAGGATACCGGTCAGCTGACCATTGCAGATCTGACCAAGGCTAATGATGTCCCAGCTGAATTTCTCACAGAGGTAAGCAAAGGTTGAACAACTGTTGGAGAATAATTTGGCTGCCCTTATGTTCTTTCTGTATTTAAGGCACAAAGGTTGAATGATTCTGATTTTTACTACACCGACAAGCTTTTGCAGTAATTGTTGACCAAATAGTAGCTGAGACTTTTATGCACTCAGACTATCACAAGTTTTAGACTGGCTGTTTGGGTTTTTTTTTAGATCTATCCTCACTTCATACAATGGATAGAAGTCTGGGCTACTCTTTGCTTTACATTTCTCATTCTTTATTAGTGTTGAAAACTCATGCATATTGCAGAGTTGCATTCTTTTTAGTTGTGTTAATTGATAGCAACTTGTATGGTATGGGTGATAGAAAACTCAAGTAGCAGATGAGGCAATTGAGGACCATAAATCAATCTTTGATTGCACCAAATTTCTTCTCTTAGGCTGTACTAGCATTCCCACAGTCCACTAAAGGTTTTGCAATCTTGACCTCTAACATATTCATAAATTGTTTCATTATCTCAAATGACCATATGGACCATTAGGAGAGATCTTGTCTTGAGGGATTTGGAAGAAATTCATGATATGTTAACACAGGGAGGTTAAGGGCATCTGATCAGTGAAAGTTTGAATGAAGTCAGACAAGCATTGACGAGATTATGACTGTATGATATCATTATGCTGTCACAGCAAATATCAATTATTGTTTAGAGTACATTTGAAGACACAATTAATTTTTAGAACTGATAAGTATCACATCTAGCATCCATCACCATGGGCTAAACTGTCACCTGTCTGCTGACGGGTCACGATTAAGTTTCAAAAGATAGCAAGTTGACCAGAGAAAAATGTTTCTGTTCCATGCACTTAGGCTGTTGAACAAAGACTGGGTACTATCATCGAGGGTCAGATGGACCCAATGGACCGCGGAGTCATCTTCACTCAGGCCTTTGTGGACCGGCACAGATCCAGGATACGGGGCGCCCTCAGTGCCATCACAAAGTGAGTGCCACTTAGGGTACTGGAGATGTGTCTACAGTCCAGACGCCGCTTTGTTGTCCAGCTGAGATCTTATGCTTCTCAAAATCGTCTGGGGTTAAACCAAGAGGAAGTCTTGGCATCCAAAGAAATTAATGTGTACTTAAGACTTATCCCAAATTTTAAGAAATGTCATGTCTTGTTAAAAG